>NC_080671.1:283517748-283771831 GCF_030247195.1 Topomyia yanbarensis
AGAATAGAATAGAATAGAATAGAATAGAATAGAATAGAATAGAATAGAATAGAATAGAATAGAATAGAATAGAATAGAATAGAATAGAATAGAATAGAATAGAATAGAATAGAATAGAATAGAATAGAATAGAATAGAATAGAATAGAATAGAATAGAATAGAATAGAATAGAATAGAATAGAATAGAATAGAATAGAATAGAATAGAATAGAATAGAATAGAATAGAATAGAATAGAATAGAATAGAATAGAATAGAATAGAATAGAATAGAATAGAATAGAATAGAATAGAATAGAATAGAATAGAATAGAATAGAATAGAATAGAATAGAATAGAATAGAATAGAATAGAATAGAATAGAATAGAATAGAATAGAATAGAATAGAATAGAATAGAATAGAATAGAATAGAATAGAATAGAATAGAATAGAATAGAATAGAATAGAATAGAATAGAATAGAATAGAATAGAATAGAATAGAATAGAATAGAATAGAATAGAATAGAATAGAATAGAATAGAATAGAATAGAATAGAATAGAATAGAATAGAATAGAATAGAATAGAAATAGAATAGAATAGAATAGAATAGAATAGAATAGAATAGAATAGAATAGAATAGAATAGAATAGAATAGAATAGAATAGAATAGAATAGAATAGAATAGAATAGAATAGAATAGAATAGAATAGAATAGAATAGAATAGAATAGAATAGAATAGAATAGAATAGAATAGAATAGAATAGAATAGAATAGAATAGAATAGAATAGAATAGAATAGAATAGAATAGAATAGAATAGAATAGAATAGAATAGAATAGAATAGAATAGAATAGAATAGAATAGAATAGAATAGAATAGAATAGAATAGAATAGAATAGAATAGAATAGAATAGAATAGAATAGAATAGAATAGAATAGAATAATAGAATAGATAGAATAGAATAGAATAGAATAGAATAGAATAGAATAGAATAGAATAGAATAGAATAGAATAGAATAGAATAGAATAGAATAGAATAGAATAGAATAGAATAGAATAGAATAGAATAGAATAGAATAGAATAGAATAGAATAGAATAGAATAGAATAGAATAGAATAGAATAGAATAGAATAGAATAGAATAGAATAGAATAGAATAGAATAGAATAGAATAGAATAGAATAGAATAGAATAGAATAGAATAGAATAGAATAGAATAGAATAGAATAGAATAGAATAGAATAGAATAGAATAGAATAGAATAGAATAGAATAGAATAGAATAGAATAGAATAGAATAGAATAGAATAGAATAGAATAGAATAGAATAGAATAGAATAGAATAGAATAGAATAGAATAGAATAGAATAGAATAGAATAGAATAGAATAGAATAGAATAGAATAGAATAGAATAGAATAGAATAGAATAGAATAGAATAGAATAGAATAGAATAGAATAGAATAGAATAGAATAGAATAGAATAGAATAGAATAGAATAGAATAGAATAGAATAGAATAGATAGAATAGAATAGAATAGAATAGAATAGAATAGAATAGAATAGAATAGAATAGAATAGAATAGAATAGAATAGAATAGAATAGAATAGAATAGAATAGAATAGAATAGAATAGAATAGAATAGAATAGAATAGAATAGAATAGAATAGAATAGAATAGAATAGAATAGAATAGAATAGAATAGAATAGAATAGAATAGAATAGAATAGAATAGAATAGAATAGAATAGAATAGAATAGAATAGAATAGAATAGAATAGAATAGAATAGAATAGAATAGAATAGAATAGAATAGAATAGAATAGAATAGAATAGAATAGAATAGAATAGAATAGAATAGAATAGAATAGAATAGAATAGAATAGAATAGAATAGAATAGAATAGAATAGAATAGAATAGAATAGAATAGAATAGAATAGAATAGAATAGAATAGAATAGAATAGAATAGAATAGAATAGAATAGAATAGAATAGAATAGAATAGAATAGAATAGAATAGAATAGAATAGAATAGAATAGAATAGAATAGAATAGAATAGAATAGAATAGAATAGAATAGAATAGAATAGAATAGAATAGAATAGAATAGAATAGAATAGAATAGAATAGAATAGAATAGAATAGAATAGAATAGAATAGAATAGAATAGAATAGAATAGAATAGAATAGAATAGAATAGAATAGAATAGAATAGAATAGAATAGAATAGAATAGAATAGAATAGAATAGAATAGAATAGAATAGAATAGAATAGAATAGAATAGAATAGATAGAATAGAATAGAATAGAATAGAATAGAATAGAATAGAATAGAATAGAATAGAATAGAATAGAATAGAATAGAATAGAATAGAATAGAATAGAATAGAATAGAATAGAATAGAATAGAATAGAATAGAATAGAATAGAATAGAATAGAATAGAATAGAATAGAATAGAATAGAATAGAATAGAATAGAATAGAATAGAATAGAATAGAATAGAATAGAATAGAATAGAATAGAATAGAATAGAATAGAATAGAATAGAATAGAATAGAATAGAATAGAATAGAATAGAATAGAATAGAATAGAATAGAATAGAATAGAATAGAATAGAATAGAATAGAATAGAATAGAATAGAATAGAATAGAATAGAATAGAATAGAATAGAATAGAATAGAATAGAATAGAATAGAATAGAATAGAATAGAATAGAATAGAATAGAATAGAATAGAATAGAATAGAATAGAATAGAATAGAATAGAATAGAATAGAATAGAATAGAATAGAATAGAATAGAATAGAATAGAATAGAATAGAATAGAATAGAATAGAATAGAATAGAATAGAATAGAATAGAATAGAATAGAATAGAATAGAATAGAATAGAATAGAATAGAATAGAATAGAATAGAATAGAATAGAATAGAATAGAATAGAATAGAATAGAATAGAATAGAATAGAATAGAATAGAATAGAATAGAATAGAATAGAATAGAATAGAATAGAATAGAATAGAATAGAATAGAATAGAATAGAATAGAATAGAATAGAATAGAATAGAATAGAATAGAATAGAATAGAATAGAATAGAATAGAATAGAATAGAATAGAATAGAATAGAATAGAATAGAATAGAATAGAATAGAATAGAATAGAATAGAATAGAATAGAATAGAATAGAATAGAATAGAATAGAATAGAATAGAATAGAATAGAATAGAATAGAATAGAATAGAATAGAATAGAATAGAATAGAATAGAATAGAATAGAATAGAATAGAATAGAATAGAATAGAATAGAATAGAATAGAATAGAATAGAATAGAATAGAATAGAATAGAATAGAATAGAATAGAATAGAATAGAATAGAATAGAATAGAATAGAATAGAATAGAATAGAATAGAATAGAATAGAATAGAATAGAATAGAATAGAATAGAATAGAATAGAATAGAATAGAATAGAATAGAATAGAATAGAATAGAATAGAATAGAATAGAATAGAATAGAATAGAATAGAATAGAATAGAATAGAATAGAATAGAATAGAATAGAATAGAATAGAATAGAATAGAATAGAATAGAATAGAATAGAATAGAATAGAATAGAATAGAATAGAATAGAATAGAATAGAATAGAATAGAATAGAATAGAATAGAATAGAATAGAATAGAATAGAATAGAATAGAATAGAATAGAATAGAATAGAATAGAATAGAATAGAATAGAATAGAATAGAATAGAATAGAATAGAATAGAATAGAATAGAATAGAATAGAATAGAATAGAATAGAATAGAATAGAATAGAATAGAATAGAATAGAATAGAATAGAATAGAATAGAATAGAATAGAATAGAATAGAATAGAATAGAATAGAATAGAATAGAATAGAATAGAATAGAATAGAATAGAATAGAATAGAATAGAATAGAATAGAATAGAATAGAATAGAATAGAATAGAATAGAATAGAATAGAATAGAATAGAATAGAATAGAATAGAATAGAATAGAATAGAATAGAATAGAATAGAATAGAATAGAATAGAATAGAATAGAATAGAATAGAATAGAATAGAATAGAATAGAATAGAATAGAATAGAATAGAATAGAATAGAATAGAATAGAATAGAATAGAATAGAATAGAATAGAATAGAATAGAATAGAATAGAATAGAATAGAATAGAATAGAATAGAATAGAATAGAATAGAATAGAATAGAATAGAATAGAATAGAATAGAATAGAATAGAATAGAATAGAATAGAATAGAATAGAATAGAATAGAATAGAATAGAATAGAATAGAATAGAATAGAATAGAATAGAATAGAATAGAATAGAATAGAATAGAATAGAATAGAATAGAATAGAATAGAATAGAATAGAATAGAATAGAATAGAATAGAATAGAATAGAATAGAATAGAATAGAATAGAATAGAATAGAATAGAATAGAATAGAATAGAATAGAATAGAATAGAATAGAATAGAATAGAATAGAATAGAATAGAATAGAATAGAATAGAATAGAATAGAATAGAATAGAATAGAATAGAATAGAATAGAATAGAATAGAATAGAATAGAATAGAATAGAATAGAATAGAATAGAATAGAATAGAATAGAATAGAATAGAATAGAATAGAATAGAATAGAATAGAATAGAATAGAATAGAATAGAATAGAATAGAATAGAATAGAATAGAATAGAATAGAATAGAATAGAATAGAATAGAATAGAATAGAATAGAATAGAATAGAATAGAATAGAATAGAATAGAATAGAATAGAATAGAATAGAATAGAATAGAATAGAATAGAATAGAATAGAATAGAATAGAATAGAATAGAATAGAATAGAATAGAATAGAATAGAATAGAATAGAATAGAATAGAATAGAATAGAATAGAATAGAATAGAATAGAATAGAATAGAATAGAATAGAATAGAATAGAATAGAATAGAATAGAATAGAATAGAATAGAATAGAATAGAATAGAATAGAATAGAATAGAATAGAATAGAATAGAATAGAATAGAATAGAATAGAATAGAATAGAATAGAATAGAATAGAATAGAATAGAATAGAATAGAATAGAATAGAATAGAATAGAATAGAATAGAATAGAATAGAATAGAATAGAATAGAATAGAATAGAATAGAATAGAATAGAATAGAATAGAATAGAATAGAATAGAATAGAATAGAATAGAATAGAATAGAATAGAATAGAATAGAATAGAATAGAATAGAATAGAATAGAATAGAATAGAATAGAATAGAATAGAATAGAATAGAATAGAATAGAATAGAATAGAATAGAATAGAATAGAATAGAATAGAATAGAATAGAATAGAATAGAATAGAATAGAATAGAATAGAATAGAATAGAATAGAATAGAATAGAATAGAATAGAATAGAATAGAATAGAATAGAATAGAATAGAATAGAATAGAATAGAATAGAATAGAATAGAATAGAATAGAATAGAATAGAATAGAATAGAATAGAATAGAATAGAATAGAATAGAATAGAATAGAATAGAATAGAATAGAATAGAATAGAATAGAATAGAATAGAATAGAATAGAATAGAATAGAATAGAATAGAATAGAATAGAATAGAATAGAATAGAATAGAATAGAATAGAATAGAATAGAATAGAATAGAATAGAATAGAATAGAATAGAATAGAATAGAATAGAATAGAATAGAATAGAATAGAATAGAATAGAATAGAATAGAATAGAATAGAATAGAATAGAATAGAATAGAATAGAATAGAATAGAATAGAATAGAATAGAATAGAATAGAATAGAATAGAATAGAATAGAATAGAATAGAATAGAATAGAATAGAATAGAATAGAATAGAATAGAATAGAATAGAATAGAATAGAATAGAATAGAATAGAATAGAATAGAATAGAATAGAATAGAATAGAATAGAATAGAATAGAATAGAATAGAATAGAATAGAATAGAATAGAATAGAATAGAATAGAATAGAATAGAATAGAATAGAATAGAATAGAATAGAATAGAATAGAATAGAATAGAATAGAATAGAATAGAATAGAATAGAATAGAATAGAATAGAATAGAATAGAATAGAATAGAATAGAATAGAATAGAATAGAATAGAATAGAATAGAATAGAATAGAATAGAATAGAATAGAATAGAATAGAATAGAATAGAATAGAATAGAATAGAATAGAATAGAATAGAATAGAATAGAATAGAATAGAATAGAATAGAATAGAATAGAATAGAATAGAATAGAATAGAATAGAATAGAATAGAATAGAATAGAATAGAATAGAATAGAATAGAATAGAATAGAATAGAATAGAATAGAATAGAATAGAATAGAATAGAATAGAATAGAATAGAATAGAATAGAATAGAATAGAATAGAATAGAATAGAATAGAATAGAATAGAATAGAATAGAATAGAATAGAATAGAATAGAATAGAATAGAATAGAATAGAATAGAATAGAATAGAATAGAATAGAATAGAATAGAATAGAATAGAATAGAATAGAATAGAATAGAATAGAATAGAATAGAATAGAATAGAATAGAATAGAATAGAATAGAATAGAATAGAATAGAATAGAATAGAATAGAATAGAATAGAATAGAATAGAATAGAATAGAATAGAATAGAATAGAATAGAATAGAATAGAATAGAATAGAATAGAATAGAATAGAATAGAATAGAATAGAATAGAATAGAATAGAATAGAATAGAATAGAATAGAATAGAATAGAATAGAATAGAATAGAATAGAATAGAATAGAATAGAATAGAATAGAATAGAATAGAATAGAATAGAATAGAATAGAATAGAATAGAATAGAATAGAATAGAATAGAATAGAATAGAATAGAATAGAATAGAATAGAATAGAATAGAATAGAATAGAATAGAATAGAATAGAATAGAATAGAATAGAATAGAATAGAATAGAATAGAATAGAATAGAATAGAATAGAATAGAATAGAATAGAATAGAATAGAATAGAATAGAATAGAATAGAATAGAATAGAATAGAATAGAATAGAATAGAATAGAATAGAATAGAATAGAATAGAATAGAATAGAATAGAATAGAATAGAATAGAATAGAATAGAATAGAATAGAATAGAATAGAATAGAATAGAATAGAATAGAATAGAATAGAATAGAATAGAATAGAATAGAATAGAATAGAATAGAATAGAATAGAATAGAATAGAATAGAATAGAATAGAATAGAATAGAATAGAATAGAATAGAATAGAATAGAATAGAATAGAATAGAATAGAATAGAATAGAATAGAATAGAATAGAATAGAATAGAATAGAATAGAATAGAATAGAATAGAATAGAATAGAATAGAATAGAATAGAATAGAATAGAATAGAATAGAATAGAATAGAATAGAATAGAATAGAATAGAATAGAATAGAATAGAATAGAATAGAATAGAATAGAATAGAATAGAATAGAATAGAATAGAATAGAATAGAATAGAATAGAATAGAATAGAATAGAATAGAATAGAATAGAATAGAATAGAATAGAATAGAATAGAATAGAATAGAATAGAATAGAATAGAATAGAATAGAATAGAATAGAATAGAATAGAATAGAATAGAATAGAATAGAATAGAATAGAATAGAATAGAATAGAATAGAATAGAATAGAATAGAATAGAATAGAATAGAATAGAATAGAATAGAATAGAATAGAATAGAATAGAATAGAATAGAATAGAATAGAATAGAATAGAATAGAATAGAATAGAATAGAATAGAATAGAATAGAATAGAATAGAATAGAATAGAATAGAATAGAATAGAATAGAATAGAATAGAATAGAATAGAATAGAATAGAATAGAATAGAATAGAATAGAATAGAATAGAATAGAATAGAATAGAATAGAATAGAATAGAATAGAATAGAATAGAATAGAATAGAATAGAATAGAATAGAATAGAATAGAATAGAATAGAATAGAATAGAATAGAATAGAATAGAATAGAATAGAATAGAATAGAATAGAATAGAATAGAATAGAATAGAATAGAATAGAATAGAATAGAATAGAATAGAATAGAATAGAATAGAATAGAATAGAATAGAATAGAATAGAATAGAATAGAATAGAATAGAATAGAATAGAATAGAATAGAATAGAATAGAATAGAATAGAATAGAATAGAATAGAATAGAATAGAATAGAATAGAATAGAATAGAATAGAATAGAATAGAATAGAATAGAATAGAATAGAATAGAATAGAATAGAATAGAATAGAATAGAATAGAATAGAATAGAATAGAATAGAATAGAATAGAATAGAATAGAATAGAATAGAATAGAATAGAATAGAATAGAATAGAATAGAATAGAATAGAATAGAATAGAATAGAATAGAATAGAATAGAATAGAATAGAATAGAATAGAATAGAATAGAATAGAATAGAATAGAATAGAATAGAATAGAATAGAATAGAATAGAATAGAATAGAATAGAATAGAATAGAATAGAATAGAATAGAATAGAATAGAATAGAATAGAATAGAATAGAATAGAATAGAATAGAATAGAATAGAATAGAATAGAATAGAATAGAATAGAATAGAATAGAATAGAATAGAATAGAATAGAATAGAATAGAATAGAATAGAATAGAATAGAATAGAATAGAATAGAATAGAATAGAATAGAATAGAATAGAATAGAATAGAATAGAATAGAATAGAATAGAATAGAATAGAATAGAATAGAATAGAATAGAATAGAATAGAATAGAATAGAATAGAATAGAATAGAATAGAATAGAATAGAATAGAATAGAATAGAATAGAATAGAATAGAATAGAATAGAATAGAATAGAATAGAATAGAATAGAATAGAATAGAATAGAATAGAATAGAATAGAATAGAATAGAATAGAATAGAATAGAATAGAATAGAATAGAATAGAATAGAATAGAATAGAATAGAATAGAATAGAATAGAATAGAATAGAATAGAATAGAATAGAATAGAATAGAATAGAATAGAATAGAATAGAATAGAATAGAATAGAATAGAATAGAATAGAATAGAATAGAATAGAATAGAATAGAATAGAATAGAATAGAATAGAATAGAATAGAATAGAATAGAATAGAATAGAATAGAATAGAATAGAATAGAATAGAATAGAATAGAATAGAATAGAATAGAATAGAATAGAATAGAATAGAATAGAATAGAATAGAATAGAATAGAATAGAATAGAATAGAATAGAATAGAATAGAATAGAATAGAATAGAATAGAATAGAATAGAATAGAATAGAATAGAATAGAATAGAATAGAATAGAATAGAATAGAATAGAATAGAATAGAATAGAATAGAATAGAATAGAATAGAATAGAATAGAATAGAATAGAATAGAATAGAATAGAATAGAATAGAATAGAATAGAATAGAATAGAATAGAATAGAATAGAATAGAATAGAATAGAATAGAATAGAATAGAATAGAATAGAATAGAATAGAATAGAATAGAATAGAATAGAATAGAATAGAATAGAATAGAATAGAATAGAATAGAATAGAATAGAATAGAATAGAATAGAATAGAATAGAATAGAATAGAATAGAATAGAATAGAATAGAATAGAATAGAATAGAATAGAATAGAATAGAATAGAATAGAATAGAATAGAATAGAATAGAATAGAATAGAATAGAATAGAATAGAATAGAATAGAATAGAATAGAATAGAATAGAATAGAATAGAATAGAATAGAATAGAATAGAATAGAATAGAATAGAATAGAATAGAATAGAATAGAATAGAATAGAATAGAATAGAATAGAATAGAATAGAATAGAATAGAATAGAATAGAATAGAATAGAATAGAATAGAATAGAATAGAATAGAATAGAATAGAATAGAATAGAATAGAATAGAATAGAATAGAATAGAATAGAATAGAATAGAATAGAATAGAATAGAATAGAATAGAATAGAATAGAATAGAATAGAATAGAATAGAATAGAATAGAATAGAATAGAATAGAATAGAATAGAATAGAATAGAATAGAATAGAATAGAATAGAATAGAATAGAATAGAATAGAATAGAATAGAATAGAATAGAATAGAATAGAATAGAATAGAATAGAATAGAATAGAATAGAATAGAATAGAATAGAATAGAATAGAATAGAATAGAATAGAATATTTATTTTTTTTTTTTATTTCAATTATAGAAGTTTTAACCTTAAGGTCATTCGCCTCTTCGGGTTAGAAAAATCTCTTAGGAAAAATTTCTAACCCTATGTGCGGGGTCGGGACTCGAACCCAGGTGCGCTGCGTACAAGGCAATCGATTTACCAATACGCTACGCCCACTCCAGAATAGAATAGAATAGAATAGAATAGAATAGAATAGAATAGAATAGAATAGAATAGAATAGAATAGAATAGAATAGAATAGAATAGAATAGAATAGAATAGAATAGAATAGAATAGAATAGAATAGAATAGAATAGAATAGAATAGAATAGAATAGAATAGAATAGAATAGAATAGAATAGAATAGAATAGAATAGAATAGAATAGAATAGAATAGAATAGAATAGAATAGAATAGAATAGAATAGAATAGAATAGAATAGAATAGAATAGAATAGAATAGAATAGAATAGAATAGAATAGAATAGAATAGAATAGAATAGAATAGAATAGAATAGAATAGAATAGAATAGAATAGAATAGAATAGAATAGAATAGAATAGAATAGAATAGAATAGAATAGAATAGAATAGAATAGAATAGAATAGAATAGAATAGAATAGAATAGAATAGAATAGAATAGAATAGAATAGAATAGAATAGAATAGAATAGAATAGAATAGAATAGAATAGAATAGAATAGAATAGAATAGAATAGAATAGAATAAAATGGAATAGAATAGAATAGAATAGAATAGAATAGAATAGAATAGAATAGAATAGAATAGAATAGAATAGAATAGAATAGAATAGAATAGAATAGAATAGAATAGAATAGAATAGAATAGAATAGAATAGAATAGAATAGAATAGAATAGAATAGAATAGAATAGAATAGAATAGAATAGAATAGAATAGAATAGAATAGAATAGAATAGAATAGAATAGAATAGAATAGAATAGAATAGAATAGAATAGAATAGAATAGAATAGAATAGAATAGAATAGAATAGAATAGAATAGAATAGAATAGAATAGAATAGAATAGAATAGAATAGAATAGAATAGAATAGAATAGAATAGAATAGAATAGAATAGAATAGAATAGAATAGAATAGAATAGAATAGAATAGAATAGAATAGAATAGAATAGAATAGAATAGAATAGAATAGAATAGAATAGAATAGAATAGAATAGAATAGAATAGAATAGAATAGAATAGAATAGAATAGAATAGAATAGAATAGAATAGAATAGAATAGAATAGAATAGAATAGAATAGAATAGAATAGAATAGAATAGAATAGAATAGAATAGAATAGAATAGAATAGAATAGAATAGAATAGAATAGAATAGAATAGAATAGAATAGAATAGAATAGAATAGAATAGAATAGAATAGAATAGAATAGAATAGAATAGAATAGAATAGAATAGAATAGAATAGAATAGAATAGAATAGAATAGAATAGAATAGAATAGAATAGAATAGAATAGAATAGAATAGAATAGAATAGATTAGAATAGAATAGAATAGAATAGAAAAGAATAGAATTGAATAGAATAGAATAGAATAGAATAGAATAGAATAGAATAGAATAGAATAGAATAGAATAGAATAGATTAGAATAGAATAGAATAGAATAGAAAAGAATAGAATGGAATAGAATAGAATAGAAAATAAAGCAAAAACAAAAAAGCGAAAGCAAAAGAAAAACTTTTTTTTTAAACTCGAACTTCTTTGAAAGAGAAATAGAGCACTATTTTCGTATTCAGCGACCCAAAATTAATCTAGAAAACACTTTTTCTCGTAGCTTCATTTCTTTTGTAAACTAGTGTATACTTATTTAAGACCAAAAGAGATATGTGAAAAACAGAGCATTTTTTACTTGGTGCCTAATAACATCACCAGTTTTTGTCAGATTTTCGTGATCTTAGGCTTAAAATTCACGTGAGAAGTTTGTCTGTCACATAAGATTTTCAAAGATTTTTTTGCTGATTTATTTTTTTTATGAAAAATCAACTAAAAATTAGTAATTTTACCAAACATTATTTTTTTGACTTTGGTTGCTCTTAACTCTAAATTGTTGATATTTTATTCTAACATGTTATACATTTTTGGAATGGACACATCAATACCTTTCGAATGGTGAATGTTAATCGGACGATTTGTTTCCGAGATATTGACCAAAAACTGCAAAAAGTGATCAAAAACACCTTTTTTAATAATTCACAAAAACGGTTCTTTGAAAAAGAAAATGGATATGATTTTCGTGGTCAGCCACCCAAATACACTTAGAAAACACCTTTTTTCTTAACTTCATGCAATTAACCCAAAATTTGTAAACTAGTATAATTAACTAAGGTGGAATCCCAGTGGAAATAGAATTCCTGTTAAGGGATCCACATTATAAATTAAATTAAAGTTAAGTTAAATACTGCTGACGGATGTTTACATTAAATTGTAAAAAATACCATTAATTAAATATTTCGTTAACCCTATGTTTAAAGTACTGTTTCAATCTAGCCTTGAAGATGGTACGATTGTCGATTCTCTGCATGTCAAGTGGAAGTGACTGCTCGAATGCGTTGCAAGTTACTATTTCGATGTGTTGAACGAAAATGTGTTAAAGTTGTAAAATATATATTATGCTGCGCGATGGAGTTATGTCGATTGTCGTGTATGAATAATGGTTTTTGTACGTCACATAAGTGGGCTATTGGTAAAATATTGTGGGGACTTTCAGAGTATAACAACAAAGTCGAATATAATAGTGGTTTTTTAAATATAATTTTCAGGGATCTGTTTTGTAGTGTTTGTAGCTTTTAAAGGTGAGAGCCCGCTGCTCGCCCCCATACCGATACTAAGTAGTTAAGTTGTGAATGAATGTATGCAAAGTAGTAGTTCAACAGAGCTCGCTGGGGAACAAACGCTTTAACTCTCCATAAAATACCACAAGAGGATGCCACACGCTTTTCGACAATTTTTATGTAGTGTGTTCAGGATAACGTAGGATCTAAGTCTATACCCAAATATTTGAATCAGTCCACATTTTCAATTGTACAATCTCTAAGTTTGGGATGATGATGTGTTGGTAAAGTTTTCCGTATGGATCGGAAGGTCATGTATTTAGTTCTAGAAAGGTTTAGTAATAATAAATTTGCTTTAAAATATTGGTCGAGAACACTTAGATTGTTATCGATCGAGTTAATAATAGTATTGACATCTTTGTTGGGATAAAACAGAGCTGTATCATCAGCAAACAGTCTAGGAGTTCCGGTAAGCCTCAAGTTACCTAGGTCATCAATATACAACAAAAATAACAAAGGTCCTATATTACTACCTTGAGGGACACCGATTGCAATGGGAGCAAGGCTACTACGATCACCATCCACAGATACAAATTGCTTTCTATTCGTCAAGTAACTATGAATAACAGAATGAGAAATGCCCCTTATACCGTAACATTCAAGCTTGGTCAGCAGTATTGTGTGGTCCAATGTGTCAAATGCTTTTTTAAGGTCTAGGAAAAGGGCACCAACAATGTTTTTACGATCCACTTCGTTCATTATTAGATCAACTAATTCAATTATAGCAGTTTGGGTGCTAGAGCCACACACGACACTGCACAAATTTTTACTACTAAATAATTTATTTGATTACTATTTACAGAAGGACGGACGCACATCAACACTGATCACGTAGACTGCTTATTTATAACTGGTGCCGATGATAAAGTCGTTGATCATGCAGTGCGATGAGAGCGAGAACAAGTTGAGCGGCGGGTAGAAGGCTGTGCTCGTTGTGATCGACGGGTGGGTGATCTTCACTGAGAGAAGGGAATAATTGTACTGCGGGATCGTGCTGTAGGGTAAACGTACCGGTTTCCAACATACCGGCCCCTTTGAAATCTCTCCGATTTCAATCGAGATCCTGTCCAGCGACTCAACTGCACTGGTTTCTCTGCTACGTGCTGCTCGGTGCTGCTGTGGTGGACCATCGGCGTCGAGGACGGGAGACTTGCACTCGACTCCGTCAACTGCTATGCAGCTGGCGTCGATAATGCAAGTTCTGCGATCTTGGAGCATCCACAACGGTCCATCAAACCAAACTCTCTGATACTGCAGCTGTGCCGGGGTCATTCCGCGCGAAATATTGTCGGCAGGGTTTTCAACTTCTGCCACATGATTCCATGAACTACCCTTAGTAAGGTGCTGGATCTCCGACACACGATTCGCTACAAACATCTGCCACCTGGATGGTAGTGACGCTAACCAGTACATCACAATCGTTGAATCGGTCCAGAAGTACGCAGTATGTTGAATTTTGATGCTGTCACGAACTTTATCATACAAATGACTAAGGAGAAGAGCGGAAGATAACTCGAGACGAGGAACAGTCTGTTTTTTCTTCTTTCGTTTCAAATCTTCTAGTGGTGCGACTCTGGACTTCGCTGCTAACAACCTAACCTCCACTTTGCCATCTTGAGCCGCACAGCGCACGTATAAACAGGCACCGTAGGCCTTCTCGGATGCGTCGCAGAAGCCATGTACCTCGACCGACAACAAATTTGCCCGAAACGCCACCCACCGAGAAACCGACAGCGATGACAAGGCAATGAGGTTCCTCCTATATTCCTGCCAGAAGGACTGCATTTCTTCCGGTAGTGAGTCACCCAATCGCATTGATGTTTCCACAGTTCTTGGAGAAAGATTTTTGCTATGACAACCACTGGTCCAACCAAACCAAGTGGGTCAAACAAACGAGCTGCATCAGCAAGAACCGTTCGTTCAGTGATCACGGCGGCATTACTCCAAACCGGTGAATGGAAAAGGAATTTGTCGGAAGTAGGTTGCCATAATAAACCTAGCGTTTTAACTGGAGAACTCGACGAATTCAGGTCAAGAGTCGCACAATCATCCAATAAAGAGGGCGGTAAATCAGCCAAAACCGCAGGACAGTTGGAATTCCACTTCCTCAATGTGAAACCACCGGAACTCGTTAGCTCAATCATCTCCCTTGTCAATTCCTTGCCGTCTTCGATGTTGTCTGCTCCAGATAGCATATCGTCGATATAGAAATCTTCTTTCAGCGCACGAGCCGCACGTGGAAACGATTCCACTCCATCTTCAGCCAACCGCTACAAGCACTTGGTTGCCAAATAAGGAGCGGATGCTGTACCATATGTGACGGTCGTCAACTGAAACACACGGACTGGTTCGCTGACTGAATCCCTCCATAGAATACGTTGAAGATGTTGATCAGCCGGTTGTACCATCACCATTCGGTACATTTTTTCGACATCGGCAACGACAGCGATTGGATGAAGCCGAAAGCGAATAATAATTGAAAGCAGATCTTCCTGAACTACAGGACCGACCATTAAAGCATCGTTTAACGAAACTCCAGATGAAGACTTGCAAGAGCCATCAAACACTACTCGGAGTTTAGTCGTTGTGCTGTCAGGCTTCAATACTGCATGATGGGGGAGATAGAACACGGGATATTTGTCGGTTTCGCTCGTAACCTCCTTCATGTGACCTAGTCGTTGATACTCGCGGATAAATTCAGCGTAACTTAACATCAAGTCAGGATTCGACTGGAACCGCTTCTCTAATCCAGCGAATCGACGCATGGCAATCGTTTTCGAATCACCAATCTGCTGAACGATGAATTCTCGCTTCGGCAAGGACACGACGAATTTTCCGCTGTTGTCGCGAGCAGTAGTCTGATCGAACAGTCTCTCACACGCTGTCTCCTCAACTGACTGTGTGCTGTTTGTTCGACACGTCTCTAGTTCCCAGAATCTTGTCAGCAACTTATGAATATCAATCGTTGTACACGATAATGACACTACTGGTTGCAAATTTCTCGACTGATGTGAAACTCGTCCCACAATAATCCAACCGAACACTGTATTTTGAAGTATGGGTCCATCGATTGAAATGTTCGACCGACCTTCCGAAAGCAACTCGAAGAAATGCTTGGCTCCGATGATCATGTCGATCTGTCCTGGTTCAAAAAACTGGGGGTCTGCAAGAATTAGATCCGCTGGGAGAGTCCACCGAAATACGTTGATTTTTTGAGTCGGCAGGGTTGTCGTAAGCTCCGAAAGAACGTAAAAGCTCATGGCTCCAATGAACGATGATATTTTCGATAATCGCGGATGGATGGTAGCGTGGACCAATTTTCGCGAAATGGCGGTGGCACCACCAATTTCTTGTACAGCAAGATTTTCTGAGGTGGAACGAAACTTCAATTTCTGACAGAAGTTTGATGTCACGAAACAGAATTGGGAACAAGAGTCTAGTAATACTCGAGCTAGTCGTGTATTGCCGAACTGATCTTGGACATGTACGATAGCAGTGGATAACAAAACCTCTTGTGTGTACGGGTGCTGGAAGGCAGGGCCACGGTGTTGTTTATTGTGCATGATTTACTTGTGGTGTGCAGTGGTTGAGTGTGCATGTTTTGCGATTGTGTAACAGGGAGAGAGTTTATGGATGTTTGAGCTGTATTTCTGTGGGTTGGTTGGCTTTGGGTTGGAGGTTGTGTCTGTGGTTGCTGCTGGTTGGCTACAACGTGTGTGTTCAGCGCTTGTGGAACGGAGGATTGTGATTGCAGGACAGACGACTGTAACGATTCCGGGTGCAGCAACGAATGATGTTTTCTTTGGCAATGGTGGCACGAACCTCTATTGCAGACACGAGCTTGATGTCCTAATGATAGACAGTTTAGGCACAGTTTTAATCTCCGAACTGCTTCGTTGCGCTTCGCGACTTCCATCCTTAAGAACTTGGTGCAGCGAAAGGCGGAATGGAAGGCTTCACCGCAGAATTGACAGTTGCCATAGGATTGAACAACGGAATGACTAACGCCTACTCTTGTTCTCTCTTCTATAACCGGAGATGTTTGTACTGGAGTAATGGATTGAAGAACGGAACAGTGATTTCGCAGAAATTGTATCAATTTTTCATAACTGGGCACATCCTTGGAATTGTGATACGTTTCCCAGTGGCGTAGTGTAGAAGCATCTAGGCGTGAACAGATCATATGAACTAGAATGGTGCTCCAATTGCTTGTGTTTTCTACCATCTTGTCCAACATTAAAAGATTCTTTTCAAAATCTCCGATGAGTTTGTTCAGCGTTTCGTAGTTTTCCTTTTTCATAGCCTCCACCGAAAACAAAAAGTCCAAGTGCGCTTTGACGATAAACATTTCCACCGCGCTTATCTCCTGCAGGGCTTCTCCAGCGAGTGACGACTTTAGATAAGTGAATCTATCCATGGTCGTTAGTTGATGATTTTCGTGAATCAGATCCAACAGCCGTATCTTGCGAGGTCGAACAGTGACCAGCTGTTGCACTACCGAACATATCCGCCTTCCAATGTAGGAGTTCACTCTTCAAATGACAATACTGATCCTCAATATCCAACATTACACGCACATTCTCATCTTCTCTAGCTTCTGCCAACACTTCTAGTCGCTCTGCACGCTCTTCATCCTTCGTATCTGCTTCAGACAAGTATGAAACATTATCCGTTAGCAGCTTGATTTTCCTACGGACCACGTGGAACTCACTAAATGCCGTATCTAGTCTCTGAAGACGAGTATCAAGTTGTCTTTCTGCGTCGAAGGTATCCAGAAAGTGTTGAATAGCATCGAATGTCTTTCGAAGGTTCCGCTCCTGCTTCTTCAGATCTCGTAGTTCAGCCATTACAACTTAGAGTTTGGATGCACTGTAACACAGACAAGTTCTAAACAGACACTTTATTTGATTCTTCAATCTGATTAAAATTGCACTAGTTTTTTATACTACAAAAAACTTTCACTCGACTCGACGTTCCACGCGCGACTTGACTGACCAGACGACCGATTGTGACAGCAGCGAGGGGAGCCAACGAAGCAGACAACCATCAATGGAAATTATCCGAAATATAATAAACCTTCCAATATTGAAAGACACAGCGACTCAATACGATAAACCACAGTCCCCTGAAGGAAAAATCGCATGCAGAGAAAAACTCGAATTTCTATAATCCACTTTATTACCACACCAAATATATTTGTGGTCTCATGCAACACCACCCCAAGCATGCAAAATACTTCTCTGCTGATGGCGGCTGGAGCCGCTTGAAAAGTTTAATCCAAACGCCAACTACTTCGTCCCGCTCAGCAAATGCCGTTGATTGAATCCACTTAGCCGCACCCGATTGTTGTCCGCACTGGTAAAGTCTATCCGACGGCGCGAACTCCAGAGATAGCTTCAGCTGCAACCACACTGTTTGTGCGTCGGGGTCGATGTCCGATAGCCAGAGGTCAGAGAACCTTGAGCTTCTTTCTGCTAATCTGCTCACACAATTTTAGCGAACTTTGCGCACACTTTCACTGGTTCACTTTCTAAGCAAAAGTTCCTCGAAATCCGGTTCGAAGGACCAAAAATGTTATACCGAATTTCGGACCACACACGACACTGCACAAATTTTTACTACTAAATAATTTATTTGATTACTATTCACAGAAGGACGGACGCACATTAACACTGATCACGTAGACTGCTTATTTATAACTGGTACCGATGATAAAGTCGTTGATCATGCAGTGCGATGAGAGCGAGAACAAGTTGAGCGGCGGGTAGAAGGCTGTGCTCACTGTGATCGACGGGTGGGTGATCTTCACTGAGATAAGGGAGTAATTGTACTGCGGGATCGTGCTGTAGGGTAAACGTACCGGTTTCCAACACCTGTATAGGACGATAATTATTACAATCACAACAGTTACCTGATTTAAAAACAGGGATGACTCTAGCCACTTATTACATTGAAACATTGAGAAAGGATTCTAGCAAAAGCCCAAAAATTTCCTTTTAATATATTGACAGGAATGTTATCAGGGCCACTACTTTTCTTATTATATAGGCTATGTATCAGCATAATTACTTCGTTTGTTGATGAAGGACACAAAATATTGATGAAGGACACAAAAATATTGACTGACGCGACGAACATTACTTAAAGGACAAATATTTGAGGTGGTGGAGACATCATTTGACAGTTTTTGCCCTATACTAGAGAAGAAGATATTAAAAGTCTCACAGACTTTTGCATTATTGTTGGTTTTTTACCATCGACGATTAGATTTATCTGGTCGCTTTTCTTTGCTAAGCCAAAAGTGCTTTTTAGGTTTTCCATAGTTTTGAATGTGGTGTGTTAGTAAGAAGGTTCTCATGGAAAGATTTTTTTACCCTTCCTTTTGTGGTATCTACCTTTTTGGATACATGCAATAGCATTTGCTTTAGATGTTGATCCGCTGGATTACTTTTGAGACGTTGAAGGCAATTGCTCTTTATTTTTACTAGAGTTCATAAATCCAAAGTCATCCAAGGACAGTGAGTACCTTCCACTCTAACTGTTTTAGGTATTGTTTTCGTATGACGTTCAAGTAATGAGTTGTATGTGGATGCGATAGATTGAAGAGTAGATTCCACGTCAACAATGACCTAAATACTATTAACGAATCTGGAAAACTCGTGGTTAAGTTGGCGATGGTTACCAATTTTTTTGGTAAGCAACATTGGTTCCATTTCAGCTGTAATTTTAAAAGTTGTTAAGATCTGAGAGTGGTTACTCAGATTGTTAAATATTGTGTCATTGCGTACTCGATTTACATCGTCCAATTTGCATAGCACATCATCAAGTATGTTTTTGCTAATTGGTCTGGTAGGAAAAACATTTGTACAAATAAAGTCATAAGATTCCAAGAGTGTTTTATATCTACTAACAATATTGTTATTACCAAGATTAATCGGGACATTTACATCACCTACAATAACACACGAGTGCTTCGATTGGACTGAACACATCAAATTTTCTAGATAGGCTGAGAAATCATTGAAATCAAAGTTAGGTGGACGGTAAATTCCATGAACATCATAAAACTGCTTAAGGGTTTATATGTTGCAGATAGAGAAAATACTGAAATTTTCAGCTTTTTTCCTACACAATATTACAAAAGCTTATTAAACATTTTACCATCATAAATTTGTGAAAATTATAAACTATTTGAAATTTTTTAATAGTTTTATTTTTTATTAAACCATGATTTTTAAATAAATAGTGACCGTCGCTTCACAACGCAGTTTATTTTTCATCGCTTACGGTGAGCACTAGACTGCCCAGAAAAATGATGATTTTTTGAAAACGCAATCGGCCCACCCCTGATTTGATTCCTAGTCCCACCAGGAGTACTTGTACCAAATTTGAAGCAAATCGGACAAGTCTAGCTACCGGACCAACGTGCCTGAAGTTTGTATGGGATATTTCAACAATTTGCATGGAGAAAACCTACTAACTCGCATTTTTGTCGCTAGGTGGCACTGCATGTATCGTATTATCACTGTAAGTGAAAATAAGAAAGATTATTTAATTGTCTACAACTCTGTCGAAGACTGCTAGTGAATTCGGCTTTTTTAAAAGAAGTTATTAAACTTTTAACGAAGTGATGTCTGAGTCAGTTTTGCATGGGGCCTAGCAGTTCATGGTTGTGTATCAGTACTCGATTCCCACGAAGTATGAATTTTTGTGAAATAATCGATAGGTTTAGCCAAATAGTACGTTCAGAAGAATTATAAGACATAATACGAGTTATGTTTTGGTTGGAAAATTTTAGTTTCAAATGTGACCGCATAGAGGGCGCCAACACTAACTTTTCATAGAAGAGAGATAGAATATCACGATGTTCGGAAGAATTATTGTAAAATGCCTGTTCTACAACTTTGTAGAAGACACCTAATTTCTATCTCTTTCCGTTGAAAAGTTATCGTTAGCGCCCTCTATGTGGTAAAATGTGGAATTAAAATGATCTAACCAAAACATGGCCCGTATTATTTATTACAATTCTTCTGAGCATACAATAGAGCTAAATCTTATGATTATTTCACAAAAATTGTTTAGTTCGCGCGGATCGTGTACTGGTACACAACCATGCACTGCTAGGCCCCATGCAAAACTGACTCAAACATCACTTCACTAAAAGTTTAATAACTTCTTCTAACAAAGCCGAATTCACTAGCAGTCTTCGGCAAAGTTGTAGACAATTAAATTATCTTTCTTATTTTTGCTTACACTGATAATACGATATATACAATGCCACCTAGCGGCAAAAATGCGAGTTAGTAGGTTTTCTCCATGTAAATTGTCGAAAAATCCCATATAAACTTCAGGCACGTTGGTCCGCTAGCTGGACTTGTTCGATTTGCTTCAAATTTGGTGCAAGTACTCCTGGTGGGACTAGGAATCTGATCAGAGGTGTGCCGATAGGGGTCATTTTTTTCCTGTCACTCTAGTGAGCACGGTCTCTCGAATTGCTGAACTGAAAATTATGGAATAGAAGTTATTTTTTAGTATTCTTTACAGATTTAACTCGCTGGGCAAATGGCTCTGAATGAGACCCGCTGCTGCCTTAAGACGATTTCGCTAGATTTGCAGAGCATTGTGCACCCAGTGCATTAACGCACGTGACGTAAGGTTATCGAAAAGTTTCGTGAAAATGAAAATTCCACTAATGATGATGATTTTCCCAAACGGTTCGGTTTCGAGAGGTTTTTATTTGTTCTTTGGCATTAGGATTAGCGATAATAATTCAAATCAAGGATACTACTGGGAAGTCACTTTTAGAAAAAAGTCGATGTCTAAGTAAAGTTTGAACTATGCACGCATGCACTTTAGAGGTAGCGTGATATTAGAAGCAGTGATTTAATTTCTTAGTTCTCAGTCGTGTTGGAAATTTGAGTAAAGTGTAAACTTCAAATCGATTCAAAAAAATTTCAATTTTTTTGGCTCAGCACAATATATCACCTCTTTAGGAAAATTCAGTTTTCCCACCACAATGCATTGATTGAGGAATTTAGATATTTTATTAACAGAGCTGTAGTAAATAGGCACAGCAGAATAAAAAAGTAGCTCACGAACACCACAAGTAAATAATGCTGAGTGAATAAATGATAATGACATGACATAGGTAGTTGACAGAAAGTAAATAAGAAAACAGAATTAAAATGCCTTGAAACATTTCCCCAACCTGGACCAACAGGTCTGTGCCACAAATGAGGAAAGATTTCCAATGAAACCCAGGTGGCTTAGTTGATTCATGAAAATACACAGTAAATCCAATGTAGGTAACAATGAGGGTTCGAAAACGCATATAAACGCATACATGATCCCGGAAGACACTCGCAACGAAGTGTACGCAATAAAGGAGCGGAGCGGAAATAGAAAGCTACCTCATGCATTCACTGTTCTATATTTGGCAAGAACAGACGTGTTCAATAAAATCGTTAGAGATATTTAAAATTGACAAGAAATTTCAACTAAAATGTTAAATTATGGCCTCGAATACGACATGGCGCAGTCGGTGGGTAAGTAGTGACAGGATTATGTGAAAACAGGAATGATGAAGGCCATAGGGGATAAATCATACTGAAAGCCATATTTCATGCAAGAGTAAATTAGTTGTGAGAAACTACAGTTCGTAATACTGAGCCATACAAAAAAAATGGCCGTCCCGTTTTTTTTCGGTATGCAAAAAAAACCAGGCGAGAAGCCATGGTAGAAAAAAAAACCCATGCGAGAGGTCATGGTAGAAGAAAAAAAAACCCATGCGAGAGGCCATGGTAGAAAAAAAAAACCATGCGAGAGGGCATGTTAGAAAAAATAAACCCATGCGAGAGGTCATGGTAGAAAAAAAAATGGCCGAACGAAATGTTGCGGTTTCCTATGCGAGAGGCCAGAGGTGGGGAGGTAGTCCCAGAGAAATCACAGTTTGTTACACTTTCGTTTTGCGAATAATCACGGTGTTTTTTACAATAATATAGCCGTGCGGGAGATCGCGGAATCTGCGGTAAACCCATACGAGGTCAAAAAAATGGCCTCGTTGAAAAACACGTTTTTTCCCTTTTGTTTTTTTCAAGTCAATAAGAAATGTCTAAATTAATATCGATGGTGATAAATATATATACAATCTAATGGTGCATGTATTTTACGTTGCTTTTCAGAGAATCGATCGAAGATCGATAAGAAGAAGAAACTAGGCGAAATGGCTAGAGAATTAGCGGCAGAGAAGGCAAAATCCGCGGCGCTTGCAAAGAAGCTTAAACGAAGCAAAAAAGAAAAGCTTGAATTGGTCGCCGCAATGAATAAACAGTTGACAAGTGATAGTGGTTCAACTAGTAACAGTACGACGTCCGGTTTCGACGGCGAAAACGAGTTTAGCAGCACACGAAACGCACCTAGGATGGATCTAGAGGAACATCGCATGAACTCGCAGAGCATGGCAAGGACTAGCCAGGAAGAATCTAGATTTTTGTCATCGATGAACCAACTATCAGTTGCATCAATTAACGTACCGGAATGCAAGCCAACTGACGATGGGGATATCCATAGACAGACATATGAACTCTGGAAGGATCTTTTGGTTGATTCTATGCGTCTGGCTGGTATTGAGGTCGAACATACGATGTTTACAGTATTCAAAGTGAAAGCTGGGATAAAGTTACTAGAAATATTCAGGAACACAAAATCACAACAAGACGACCCAGACTTGGAAACAATGCCATTCTCTAATGCTATGCAACGACTCAAATCATATTTCGGGTCAGGTTCCGACATCATGTTAATGAGAAGGAAGCTGGCCTTGATGGCACAGAGAGCTAATGAAACAGATCTGTCGTACATAACAAGAGTTGGTTCCATAGCACGTCTGTGTGGCTATGATGAGGGGAAGGAATTCGAAGAAATTGCTGCTACAATTGCTGAGCATGCCAGTGAGAAGGAAGTACGTACCACAGCATTGAAGATGCTAAGCAAGAAAGGCTCTTTTACAGATCTCGTAGACAAGGTGAGAGAAATTGAATCAATCAGATTAAATGAGGAATACGTCGCGCGAAAGCGAGGGCGACCAGATCAAGCATCATTGGCTGCTATCAACGTTCCTTTCCATGGCCAACGACGATTCTATGATCAATTCCAATCGAGACAACATTCTGTAGATGCAGAAAATAGTTCTGTCCGCCGTCCACAAATTTTTAAAAATCGTTATCAAATCAGAAATCAACCTTATCAGCAAAGAGTGCAGAAATTCAGAGATGGCTGGCGGGCATCCCGCAGTGATCAGTATTATGCTAACAATGCAGGTCAACCGACAGTAAAATGTTGGCGCTGTGAGAGCGTTTTCCATTCTCCGAACGAGTGCAGTGCCAAAGGGAAACTATGCAATAACTGTGGTCGACTCGGGCACATTCAACGTGCCTGCCAAACACGTTTCCCAAAAGGCGATGCACAATCTTCTGGACAGCAGATAATCAAAATCGATCAGGATACCCCGAAAAGGGTAGCAGCACTTGAAAAACTAGACGACGCACCTGTAGATGAAGAAAAAGTGAGTGAGATGGTTGAAAACTAATATTTAAATACATGACGAAATTATGACATGTTCACTCGATTTCTTTCGTAATTTTTTCGTTGGCATATTTGAATTAATCTGAGTTATATTTACCACATTTATAAATGAATTGGTCCGAATTCTATAAATATGCACTTATAAGTTTGGCATTAGTACACACACATTGAATTCATGAGATGTACAAAAAAGAAACTCAATAATTATAATAATATTTTAACATCAGTTTTTTTCTTGAAATGCTTGAAAGAAACCACCTTATTGAAAGTGAAGTGTCATTAGCATTACCTGGTAGGACAAAAAATTTGAATTTCAGTATTATTTATCAGGTTGAAGCAACGAAACCCATCCAAAAAATTCTACTAACGAAAAATCAACATCCAGCGGCCAAAAAGAACGTCGATGATGCCGAAACAACTCGGGGCATCGATGTGAGTCCGTTATCTGATGATGATTCAGCGTATTATTCACATACGGGAGCTGATATTTTGCGCAGAGTGAGTATTATATTGTTTAAAAAAATGTTGATAGATCTAATCCTATTGAATATTATAACTAGATTCAAGCGTCTCTAAAAGGCCACGACGATGGATATATCAAGGCCAAAGTAGCAGGAATGATCTGCACTTTTCTAATTGATTCTTCTTCACAGAAAGAATGTTCCAGAAGCTAATTATGAAGCCTGAATTCTGTAGAGAAGTACTCAATATCCAAAACGTTAGTGATCGACCTCTTAAGGCCTATGCGACGAACAAGAGCATTGACGTCTTAGCCACGTTTGAGGCATACCTCTATATCACCGATAACAGACCTAAGTTATTAGAAAAATTTTACATTGTCAAGGAAAAATGTGCACTCCTGAGCAGACCCACCGCGACTAGGTACAGCATATTGATCCTAGGGCTGCAAGTACCTGTACATTCAATTGAGAACCCAAGCATTTGTGACGGTAACGTCGCTTCGATTGAAGTAACACAGATCTTTCCGAAATTCAATATCCCGCCCGTAAAAATTTACTACGATACGACGAAGCCTCCTTGTAGAAATGTGTTTTCGAACATACCCCTTGCCATCAAACCGTTAGTCGAAAAAAGACTGGATGACCTGGTTTCAGCAAATATAATAGAACCTGTTGTGGACGGTATGGATACATCGTTTTGCTCGTCGATGCTGGTGGTCCCTAAAGGGAAAGATGACATTCGCCTAGTCATTGATCTCAGAGGGCCTAATCGGTACATTCATCGTACCCCATTTGCGATGCCCACATTGGAAAAAATTCTTGCAGAGCTGAATGGCACGAAGTGGTTCTCCACGATCGACTTGGGAAACGCTTTCTTCCATATGGAGCTCACCGAAGATTCACGACATATTACCAATTTCTTTACGGAGTTTGGTATGTTTCGTTGCGTTAGATTGCCCTTTGGTCTTTGCAATGCGCCTGACCTTTTCCAAGAGGCCATGCAAAGGAAAATCTTGGCGGGCTGTAAAGGTTGCAGAAATTTTCTAGACGATATACTAGTTTTTGGATCAACTAAGGCAGAACATGACGAAAACCTGGCTGCAGTGCGTGCATGTCTCGAAAACCACAACGTGAGGTTAAATGCGGACAAATGCACTTTCGGTAGTCAACACGTCACATTCTTGGGATTCACCTTGACTCCAGAAGATTGGCAGATTGAAGAAGAAAAGATTGAAGCTATCAAGAATTTTCGGAAGCCTACTACGTGCGCGGAGGTGAAAAGCTTTTTAGGTTTAATAACCTTTGTCGACAAGTTTATACCCCATAGTGCTACTAAGTCAGAGTATCTTCGATCACTAGCCTCGGCCGATGCTTTCTACTGGACCGACCAAGAAGAAAAGGAATTCGACTACTTCAGAGATGAAGCCCTTAGCATTATCAAACGCTTGGGATTCTACAGTCCACATGACCGTATGGAATTGTTTGTCGATGCATCCCCAGTGGGGCTGGGCGCTATACTGGCACAGTACAATGTGGAAGATATTCCGAAAATTGTTTCATGTGCGTCGAAAATTTTGAGCCCAACTGAACGAAGGTATCCACAGACACAAAAGGAAGTCCTGGCCGTTGTGTGGGCGGTTGAGAAATTTTCGTTTTACCTACTCGGTCGAAACTTCACAATTCGCACAGATGCAGAAGCAAACCATTACATTTACAACTCCAGTCATAGATTGGGCAAAAGAGCCGTGTCCCGAGCCGAGAGTTGGGCACTCAGGCTTCAACCATACGACTTCACAATCGAAAGAGTTCCCAGCTGTGAAAACGTAGCAGACGCTTTGTCAAGATTGATTCCTGCATCGCAACAAGATAAGCCGTTTGACGAGGATGAGGACAATCATTATCTTTATGCTCTAGATTCGGGTTGTATGCAGATAACCTGGAGCGAGATAGAAGTTACTTCGGAAAATGACAATGAATTACAAATGGTACGGGAAGCAATATTATCGAATACCTGGTCTAGAGGACTGCGAGGATACGAAGCACAAAAGAAAAGTTTTCATACCCTTGGATCGCTTGTTTTCAAGGACGACCGAACTGTTCTCCCAACTGAGCTACGAAAGAGGGCACTGAGTTTAGCACATGAAGGTCATGTGGGAGAAGTTGCAACTAAGCGTATAATGCGACAATTCTTTTGGTGGCCCCGCATGTCTGTCGAAGTATCCCATTTCATTGAATGTTATGAAACGTATACACAGCTGTCGAAACGGAATCCACCCCTGCCCTTAGCTAGTAGAGTGCTACCAGAAGGACCATGGGAAAACTTACAGATCGATTTCCTTTCGGTCCCTAATTTCGGGACCGGAGAATTACTTATAGTGATCGATCTCTATTCACGTTACCTGTGTGTGGTGGAAATGAAGAGTTTGAATGCCGATAGTACCAACCAAGCCTGCGAAGTCTTTCAAATGTGGGGATGCCCTATAATTATGCAAAGCGACAACGGGCCACCGTTTCAGAGCGATGCATTTACTAAATTTTGGCGAGATAAAGGTGTTGAAATCAGGAAATCCATACCACTAAGCCCACAATCAAATGGATCTGTCGAGAGGCAAAACCAGGGCATAGTCAAAGCACTTGCAGCATCAAAACTCGAGAACAAAAACTGGCGGTTTGCTCTGCAGCAATACGTTCACAGACACAACACATTGGTTCCACACTCTCGCCTGGGAGTAACTCCATTTGAAATGATGGTGGGATGCAAACACCGTGGAACGTTTCCTAGTTTGTGGTCTAATTCAGAAAATAACCACCTCGATCATGAAGAACTTGCAGAAAAGGATGCGGAGCAAAACTTATAAGCAAGAAATACGCGGACCTATCTCGTGGAGCAAAAGAATCTGATATTGACGTTGGAGACATAGTCCTACTTGCGCAATCAAAAAGGAGCAAACTGGATCCAACATTTTCATCCGAAAGATTTACCGTAATTGCTAGAGAAGGGGCTAAAGTAGTACTCATGAGTAAATCCGGAATACAATACGGCCGTAACGTTCGGGATGTAAAAAAAGCTCCTGAAACGACCGTAGCTGACGATATATCTGATGATCATCAAACTCACGAGATCCACGAACCCAATGAACGACAGTTGAACATTGACGAAGGTCATATCATTCTTCCGGCAGCGGGATTACAAGCATCATCCGATCCACCAACTCAAATCGCAAAATCAACTACTTCCAGGAAACTTCGACAAAGAACGGCAATCAAACGTCCCACCAGATTTGATGATTTTGTTTATCGCATTTTCTTCTAAAAAAAAAACGATGTGCAACCCTTGGTGCAACCATTATTGTTTTGCGAAATCCACGGGAGTCGAACTAACATGAAAAGCAGATATAGAATTAATCAAAAGACAAATAAATTTACTAAACAAACCAACACACGTTTTGAAACTTGATTCACAGTAACAAATTTTTCCTTCTTGCTTTGTAGGATTGCCTAGATTACATTTCACTCCCGATGACATAACAATTTGTAACTAGGTATCGGATTTGTAAAGAATGGTTCTTTTTTTGCTCTCTAAGAACCGTTTATGCAGAGTAGAGGTGAAAGATGATGTAGTAAATAGGCACAGCAGAATAAAAAAGTAGCTCACGAACACCACAAGTAAATAATGCTGAGTGAATAAATGATAATGACATGACATAGGTAGTTGACAGAAAGTAAATAAGAAAACAGAATTAAAATGCCTTGAAACATTTCCCCCAACCTGGACCAACAGGTCTATGCCACAAATGAGGAAAGATTTCCAATGAAACCCAGGTGGCTTAGTTGATTCATGAAAATACACAGTAAATCCAATGTAGGTAACAATGAGGGTTCGAAAACGCATATAAACGCATACATGATCCCGGAAGACACTCGCAACGAAGTGTACGCAATAAAGGAGCGGAGCGGAAATAGAAAGCTACCTCATGCATTCACTGTTCTATATTTGGCAAGAACAGACGTGTTCAATAAAATCGTTAGAGATATTTAAAATTGACAAGAAATTTCAACTAAAATGTTAAATTATGGCCTCGAATACGACAAGAGCATTAGCAATAATTCGTTTGTATGTCTATTTTATGGGCCATTTTTTCGCT
This sequence comes from Topomyia yanbarensis, assembly GCF_030247195.1. NCBI lineage: Eukaryota > Metazoa > Arthropoda > Insecta > Diptera > Culicidae > Topomyia > Topomyia yanbarensis. Next base: position 283,547,059 of record NC_080671.1, read on the forward strand.
TTTTCATTGATTTCTAGCACTGATGTTGTCCTATGCTGATTTGAGCGATTCTCTGAGTCCTGCCACTATCCCATGTAGTATGTGTTAACAAAAACATCGCGAAGCATCAAGTTCTAAATGTTCTCAAGCGATTTAATATCCGAAGAGAGTGATAAGAGTTATATATATATCATCACACTGTTAGGTGGATTAAAAGCGTTTTTGCACAATGTTTCATAATTACACACGAAAGACACAAAAACGTTATGAGTATAGTATTCGTCGAGCAATTGCTCCGATGCAAGTGATTCCCACTGATTATAATATAGTTTTCTAGATATTCCATCTTTACGTGCTACGGCTCGTGATCTTGACATTCCAAGATTGACATTGAATTCCATTTTCTTCATGTTACAATTCAATAACATAACATTTATTGATTTATCATTGAAAAACCACAAAATTTGGGTAATATCTGTACTAAATCAAACAAAAACATAGGCGGTCGGGTTTACTCCACCATTTTTGAAAATAGCAAAAATGAACGTTTTCGTAAAACGCTTGTATCTCAAAATTTTTCCAAGATACGAATAAAAAGCTATATGTATAGAAAGTTGTCCAGAAGTCTAATCTTTAATTTGATATATAAAAGGACTTGATCCGATGTAAAATGAGCATATTACTGCCAAAACCATTTACTAGGTCGGATTTGCCCCACCAAACCCTATCTATTAATGTGGGACACAGTAAACAATAAATACAGTCAACACCCGATTTTATCAGCCCCATGATGTATTTTAGGCTGACAAAATGGGGATATTGCCTAAATCGGGACATTTTTTTATTTATAATAAACTGAAGTCGTTAAAATAAACTTCCCTTCCCTTGATGTAATCTGATAACTATTTCTGATTATAATATAGTTTTCTAGCGCGAAAATTAAAAAAATGATGTCTTTATTTTTGTTTACTCGAATTCAGCCTTGTTCGTTAACTAGAGCCCATCAAAAATATTTTCATATAAGGGAGACAGAATTGGCGACTGATCAAATCTGGTCAGGTCTGCAATGTATTATAATAGATAGACAGCATTTGAAGAAGTTTCTGGTGGACGACTATAGAATGACTTTGTTTCTACTCGCTTGAAGTCAGCGACGTAGCCAGAAATTCGGTTCGAACTTACTATCCAAATGGCAAAATTTCCGAAACCATCATCTTTGAAGTTTTAAAATTATGGAGAATTAATCTTTCAAAAAATTGCAACAGAGTTCCTGTCTTTAGCGAATTTTTTGAGACTTTCATTTCAAACAACTTTACTGCAGGCATGAATATAACATGTTAGGAGTATATATAAATTTTTATTGTGAGTTTTACAAACTCAAGCTTCGGATAAGATGTAAATTTTATCGTTTACAAGCTGTAGAAAAGATTTATCATAAACAGGAAAATCATAATACTTTATTTTAAAGGCAAATACAAATAGCCTAAAATATGTTAATACCCTGAACACACGGAGCCTTCATATCTTCAACAAAGTGGTTTGTAACAGCAAAATTTTGCTGAAAACATTAAGTCTGGAACTAAACTTGTTTGAAGAGTAAATTCTTCATAAATACTGCTTGGAGGATATAACGCCAAAATTATTTTATCAGATGACGTGTTGTTCAACGTTTGTATAATTCATTAAAGATACTAACCTCTGAAATTACTGATTTCGAAATTTTTTTATGCTTATTCATATAATTGGTAATAGAACAAAAATCAAAAGCAAACAAAAATCGGTAAGGATCTGCTAGAGTCGAACAGCAACGCCATTTTTCATAAATTCCGCTACTTTCGGAAAGTGTTATTCTCGTTATTAATCATATTACATTTTTTCTCAACTCGACGTATTCCTAAAATAAAAACATTGTCAACAAATGTTGAAAGTTATGCAATTTTTCGGTGAGCAGCTTTATGTTTCATAGACAATTCCAATTTCGCTTCCTATTAAAAAAGACGCTAATCCATATTACAGTACATCCCTTCAAAAGTGAACTCAATATGATAGGAAATCTGAGGGTTATGATTGATTTCAGATCTCTGGAATGGACCAATAGATCATTTACAGATCTGGATCTCATTCCCACAATATTTCAAAGGTCCTCATAATAGTTTTTTGGCAGTGGCGGATCCAGTGGGAGGGTCTTGGGGATCCGGACCCCCCCCCCCCGAAAATGTTTAAGTTCTTGAGAAATTTTAAAATAGTTTCTATTTTAAATTCATTCCAAGTTCAAAATCATTCCAAACTAGATTCGATTACCAAACCCGATTTTAATTAAATGAGGGTATTTCATATTACGTATCGCACAATGAACATTTCAAAGTTGAAATTTTGGACCCTCTCCGAAATTTTTTTCTGGATCCGCTCCTGTTTTTTGGCAATAGGATTAGTAATAATGATGCAAATCAACTTTAGGATATATACTTCAAATATATTCGCTATATTTTTTTTATTTTTTGGCCTAGCACAACATATATAGTCCCTTAAGAGAATTAGTAATGCTTTAAATGAAGAACTTAAACATTTTATTCACAAAGCATTAGCAATAAAGGACGAACACGAGATTATTGCGACACCGAAAATGTCATGACAATTTTCTTATAATGTTTAAAATCAAACCAAAATTTTAGGGAAGTTTTATACATATATTTACTTCAAAAATCAAAAGAAAAGTTTATCGATGGAGCCTTGAGTGTAAAATTGAACGCATTTTCGCTTGATGCACTCCATCAAAGTCTTTACAGTGTCATCCGGTACCAGTTTCTCAGTTTTTTTTTCCATTTTCTTAACATGTCCTTCTCGTCTTTGACTGTCTTCTTGCTCTTCCGAAGTTCCCGCTTCATCATTACCCAGTACTGCTCCACCAGGCGCAGCTCCGGACAGTTTGGCGGATTCATGTCCTTTGGAACAAAATTGACAGAATTGGCCTCATGCCACTCCAGGACACTTTTAGAATAGTGGCATGATGCCCAATCTGGCCAAAATAGTGGAGCTTCGTTGTGCTGCTGCAAGAACGGCAAAAGGCGCTTCTCGAGGCACTCAGATTTGTAGAAGAAACGGAGCAAAGATGTACATCGATCAGGCTGGAATCACGAATTCGGTCAGGTGGAAAATACACAACACACAGAAACAGATTGCGATCAGCAAGTTTCACTGATATCCACACTTGCCCGGAGCTCGCCCACCGGTCATCGTTGATCACTCGGGCTTTTATACCACGGCGAACGGCGATAAGCATACCACCGATGATGATCGCTGGCTGCAAGTGCTCGACTGTGGCGGGGGATCGAGGGCTTCCATAGTGCCAACTGCGGTGCGTCCCAGTATACGTTGGAACCTGATGGCGGAATGCGGAGAGCAGGAACGGGGTGGTAGCAGCTTGCGGCGAGAGTCGTACGATGAGCTAGAAGCGTGAATCGATTCAACCGTTGTATCGTTACAATTTTTATAATACTTGCGGAGAAAAGCGGCTTGGAAGACACTTTCCCCACTCACACATACAGGACCGGGACGACTGATGAACGCTGGCGGCAAGGGCTCGACTGTAGCGGGGGGATCGAGGGCTTCCATAGTACCAACTGCGTTGCGTCCCAGTATGCGATCGGCATCGATACTCCTTCACAAGGGCGGTGTGGCTTGGTATAGTGGCATGACCAATCGTTGCGGAGTCCTCTGCAGGACCATTGATGGGCCGGGTTGCATTAGAGAAGTACATGGTTCTGGGTACGGCTGTCTTCAAATTCCCTGAACAGTATGCCTTGCGGCCATGTGTCAGGATTAAGAGCTGCATCACGGTACTTTGGGTGAACTCCAACTTTGAAGGATATGAAATTCAAAGTACTGACGTCTATGCCTTTTTTAACAAGCGGAATAACCTTTATCTCTTCGTTATAATTTAGTCCTTCTTTTGACATTTTTTCGACAGTCTCTTTGCTAACGCTAGGATGAAAGCGGGAAAGATGTATCCAGAGCAACGGCGCGGGAGGTGGAACCGTAACAATGTTGCTATTATCGACTAGCTTTCGACCACCAACAAGAATATTGCTCGGATCAGGGCCATCCTCGCGACGACGTTTCTGAGGTGGTCGAGAGGTACCGGAGTTTGGCCGGACTGGAGTAGCTGTTGAAACCTTTCTAGCCAGGCGCGAAATTTGCTGGTTATTTTTGGATAACTCGGCCTTTAGTTCAGTATAGACGTCATCCGCTTTGCCAGCGATAGCAGCGATAACACATCCTAGTGAAGAAACGGTGTCGCGAAAGCGAGCAAACTTCATCAGCTTGACACATTCATTGCACATCTAAAATAAGTTTGGGTTTTCCGCAAGTTTTTTTCAAAAACGGCTTGTTAAGTTGTTTCCCACATTGCATATGTACCACATTTTTGCAAAAACCCATACATTCAACAAAGTCGTCATCCGATTTGACGGTTTTCGCGCAGTGATCGCATGCACTTGCCATAATGCGTGCCGATCTGAGTATGCGAATAATGAAATATAGATGGCGCTGCGTTCGGTGGACAGTTTTGGTGGTTAAGTCACAGAAGTTCACTCAATTACGTTTTTCGCTAATTTTTTCGCAACACAAAAGCAAACAGGAGACACTTTCACACTGCACAATAACAATGTTAAAAATAAAATACTGAGTCGATTAACATGACAAACAACGATAAAAACTTCACAAATCTCGTCAAAAAGTAAACATAGTTGGAGCGATTTATGTAAACAACTAATCGGTAGGAATACACTGAACCTAATATATATATATATATATATATATATATATATATATATATATATATATATATATATATATATATATATATATATATATATATATATATATATATATATATATATATATATATATATATATATATATATATATATATATATATATATATATATATATATATATATATATATATATATATATATATATATATATATATATATATATATATATATATATATATAAGTTAAATAATCCTTTATGGGTGTTAGATAGAGATGGAGCTTCGGATCTTCAAAGCAGTTCACGCACGTATAATGACGGGTGACTTAGCTAAAAGCTATATAATTCGATTAGATAATTAGATATCAAATATAGGCATAAGTACTCACATTTCATTAACCTCACTTTTCCACTATCCAACAAATTCATGTAACTGGTTTAAATTGTATCTAAATGTTCAAATTATTTATATTGTAAAATAATTGGACCAAATTATACTTACAGCTTCAATTTAATATTATTAAAAAGATGTTTAATATTGAAACTTTAATAACTACTGCTCGATATTGCTCTAAACACACAGATCAGTTTTCTGTTCAAGCACAATTATTCTTCTTTCCCTAATGATTCTGCCTATCATGCTGCTCTGACATTTGATTTGACCCTCACGTCATTGGGGAGCTATTCATTGGCCGAGGGGTCTGCTACAGGACTGGTGCGACATTCAGTAATATTCCCCGACCCGTAAATCAGGTTCGTTGTTTCCGAGCCAGTTTTATCAGTCTCTAAATCGAGTCGCGCCAACTTAGATAAAGGTCGTCGCAGAATTCCACTCGCTGCTTGCACAACTGCTTGGCTAGCTCGACCATCCGGTCCCAAAACAACATCCCGAATGCGTCCTCTTAATAATAATCTACAGCAGTCAAATTATCAAAACCGTACAACAAATAAGCAAATAACGTATATTGACAAAAATAATAATAACTATTAAACATAAGAGATTTTGTACAAAGTGGAAGCAGAAGTCCAGAGAAGTGTGTGCCCTGTGGAGAAGGTAGTCATGAGCACTACCCACCGCGTTCGACAAGGATGGATTAAGGTAGCTTTGTTAGACTACCCAACGCGTTCGATAAGGATGGAACCAGTCGAAGGTGGTGACGGGAACGATTGAGGGGCGCCACAGAAGACAACAAGAATAAGAAACGGAAAGCCAAACCGGCATGGAATGAGTATACGCTACTGGAAGTAAGAAGAAGACGTAGGGAGTGAAGTCGGTACAGCCAATACCCGGCTCACTCCAAAACACGAGCAAAAAGGCCACAGCCGGGACATCACAACACGACTACGGTCATATAATTAACTACAGAGTACTTCGGTCGGAACATTACACTCTGACCGATGATACAAGAACAAGAAGTATGCCGCACAGTCGACACACTACAATTCGACTGATGCTTGGCCAATACATATATATTGCCCCAGTCGGAACTACCATAACGTCCGACTGCGGTGAATTACCGAACGAAGACACGACTGGAGAAAATCAAAAGCCCAGTCAGCCGCTCCAATAATGAGGCACTATACGCAGTCGGAATTACTAAAACCGACTTTGCGCCGAAAGACAGCCACCGTCATGTTAGACACTGGTGGTTGGACATCCCGAAGCAAGGCGAATGGAAGGCACAGTCAGAAACACCAAACTCTGACTGGTGCGAATATAAACGAAACATGAAGACAGTATACCACTAGGAGGGTGCAGGACCAGAGGAGGTGCCCCGAGATCAAAGTCCCGAAAACCATTATCGACCCGAGAGGAAGCAGCCAGGCAGCACACTGATGAAAACACCGGTATAAGCATTGGACGAGCCACGAGAAGGACAGCAGGGGTGTACACTATGACCATCGTAAGGTTAGAATGTTAAAAGAAAAAAATGAAAAGTCTATGACAAGAAAACTGTAAATATTCTCCCTTTTTTGCTAATAGTGACAAGAAACATAATTTTGTAATGGCAATCTTAGGAGGTAGGACACAAAAGACTTTTGACACAAATTTTTCATATAACCCGCGCAATCGTCTTGATGATGCGTCTCTCCGAGGCAACATCAAGCTCAGTAAGTAAGGGGGCATGCAGCGCCCATAGTTTTCGGCCAGCATCAACCCTGGCAAATTTCATGTGATGCAACGCGGAAGTAGGTTACTTCATCAGCTATAGCCTTAAGCTAAGCTGATATTCTGATGCAATCGCGCTTTCCAAGCCATATGCTTACGAAACCGCGATAAACGTTTTGTTTAATTAAACATAACTTGTTGTCGTTAGCCACAGCGGCGACGCCGTTGTAGAAAACAAAGGCTTCCGCGTATGAATCATAATGAACTACTGATTTATTCACCGGGGACTTTACTCTCGCGAGCGAGAAAATAATGTTTTGTTTAGGTCTGAGACTCCCTCAGAGAGAAGTCTACACAGACGAAATGATAAAAGTCTTTTGCGTCAGATTGGAAAAGGTCAGTCGTGAAAAGTTAATTAGGGTTCGCACGCGCAACAGGCGCGCTGGCGAAAAGGCCAGTCTGTTAGAGAGTTCTCGCGCGGCTAAGTCAGTCGATGGAAGGTAATTGAGGCGGTCGGCAAGTGATCTGTTGCAAATGATCGAAACTTAGCAGAAAAAAGAAGCATTTTGAGTGAAGATTACGCTGAAGAGAAAGTGATTTGGGCGCTGATACGATAGTGTTTTAAGAATATAATAAAACTATGTTGAAAAACCTGTTTTAATCCACCTAGAGGTGCAATTGTGCCTTTCTCATGTCTCCAAACTATGATTTAATAGCTGGTTCGTACAATATAACATTATTGAAATGTCTTTCATTCTTATTACACTTGGTAAGTATATATAAGAGCACCTTTTTGCATTCATCGCGGTATCGGTTTGAATCGGAGTTTTCTATGTGATCGCACTCCACAACCCGTAACTCCGGAGCCGGAAGTCGAATGGGGATGGAATTTAATATCAGTTTCCAGGGACGCAACACCTTTTATTTGAGACTAAGTTGACCAAATCGGTCTAGCCATTTTCGAGAAACCAATATAACCGTTATTCTGAATTTGGATGCTTCCGGATCCGTCGATGGTGGCCAGTGTGGCCAAAGAGACTTTGAATGACTGTTGGTGACCTAGATCTACAAATTCAACAGTTGTGTTTACATTTTGGAAAAAATTTCACCTTTTTACATTCATCGCAGAATTCGTTAGAATCGGGATTTGCTGCGTGATCGTACGTATCACCCTGTAATTCAGGAACCAGAACTCGGATCCACACAAAATTCAAATGCAGCTGATGGACCTTTCATTTAAAATCAAGTTTACTAAATCGGTTCAGAAAATTCCGAGAAACCGATGTGGACAAATCAACAAATTTTGTTTTGTAACCATACTCTTCAACTCGTAATCCGGAACAGGATGTCGGTTGAAAATGAAATTCAATAGCAACCTATGGGAATATTATACCTTTCATCTGAATCTTAGTTTGTAAAAATCCGTTCAGCCATTTCCGAGAAACCGATGTGGACATTTTGTAAACAAATCTGCACATACACACACACATACATACATGCATACATACACACATACATACACACAGATATTTTGCGATCTCGGCGAACTGAGTCGAATGTTATATGAGACTCGGCCCTCCGGGCCTCGGTTAGAAAGTCGGTTTTTGGAGTAATTGCATAAACTTTCTATATGAGAAAGGCAAAAGAATAATATTTAATTAGCTTAATAAGCATGAGTTCAATGTTATCTTCATGTGATTATAATTTGGAAAGGTTGGTGGAATGGGTTTGAACGAGTAGGGAATGGGGGGTTAGTAGAGTGGGAGTGGAGGATGCGTCAGAAATCCTTCATCTTATTTCGGTATACGGGATGGATGAAGGAAATGCGGGCGTGAGGGTGGTCCAAAGGGAGGGGAGTGATGAAGGAGGGAGGTGTAAGGGCAAGACGGGGGGGGGGGGCGGCGACGCAATACTCAACTGCATATTTTGCCTTCCATTTGAGACTTGGTTTGAGAAAATCGGTTCAGTCATCACCGAAGAACCGATTTGACTTTAATTGTGGAATATGCCCGGAATTCCGGACTTCCGGAATCGTCGATAAAGGACAATATTCAAAGAATGTTTGATTGGCAATCAGTGATCTAGATCTGCGATTAGAAGTTATTTGGTGACCATTTCAATAGTTTTAAGCCTCTGAGGTATTACGATTGTACCGATTTATATGGGAAATTCCAGTGTATCCTTACTAACACCCCTGTAACTCCGGAAGCAAGAGTCAGAACCGAATGAAATTCAGCAGCAGTCAATGGCATTACTGTATCTTTCATTTGAAATCAAGTTTGTAAAAATCGGTAGAGAATTCGTTGGGGAATGGGTGTGATATTAGCTTAGGAACTTGGCGGATTCCCCGGGGACGTCATGAACCGTCATAGGTGGCCAATGTGGTCAAAGCTACTTTGATTGATCATTAGTGATCCAGACCCGCAAACTAGAGTAATGTTACATCAATTTTAACATGTTTTACATCATTTGAACATCATGGTGGTACCAGTTTATATGGGAATTTGCTGTGTGACCGTACTCTTCAACCCGTAACTCCGGAACCGGAAGTCGGATCAACTAAAAATTCAACAGCAGCTTATGGGAGCGTTATACCTTTCAGATGAAACTAAGTTTGCGAAAATCGGTTCAGCCATCTCTGAGAAAATTGTGTGAGTTTAAATGGCACACACACGCATACACACACACACACACACACACACACATACACACACAGACATTTGCCGATCTCGACGAACTGAATCGAATGGTGTATGACACTCGGCCCTCCGGGCCTCGGTTAAAAAGTCGATTTTTACAGTGATTGCATAGCCTTTCTTTATATGAGAAAGGCAAAAAGGTGCGAAATCGGCAAAGTCCAAAAAAATCGATTTTTACAAAAAAAAAATTTCGTGATGACATAAAATCTCGACGTTTCATACATTTTAAAGATGTTTGACATCAAAAATACGAATTTGATTTCTGAAATTTCAGAAAAAAATTTTAGCTCCGGCTTATATGGGAATTTCATATGTGACCGGACGGTTCAGTCTATATTTCCGGAACCATATAAGCGATCCGTGCGAAAATTTGTAGACATCTGTGGGGATATTATAGCTATCATTGTGAAAATCGGCCCAACCATTTCCGGGAAACTGATGTGAGTTCATCAATTTTGAAAGATGGCCGCTTTTCCCGGGCACTTCCGGCACCGTCTATGGTGGTCAATGTAGTGAACGAAAGTTTGGTTGGCCGTCGGGGACCTAGAACAGCAAATTTAAGTTGTTTGAGAGACATTTTAGCGAAATTTTTACCTTTTTTGCTTTCATCGGAGTATCGGTTTGAATCACAATTTGCTATGTGATCGTACGCCACAACCTGTAACTCTGGAACCGAAAGTCGGATCGGGATGAAATTAAATAGCCATTTACAGGGACGCAATACCTTTCATTTGAGACCAAGTTTAGTTGAATCGGTCTAGCCATCTCCGAGAAACCGATGTGACTGTTATTCTGAATTTAGATACTTCCGCCGGGGCTTTGGGAACCGATGATGGTGGCCAATGTGGCCAAATAGACTTTGAATGGATGTTAGTGACCTAATACTACAAATCGAAGCAGTTGTGGTCATATTTTGGAAAATTTTTCACCTTTATACATTCATTGCAGAATTTATTAAAATCGACATTTTCTGCGTGTTCGTACTCATCACTGTGTAATTCCGGAACCGGAATCCGGATCCATTAGAAATTCAATAGCAGCCTATGGGAACGTTGCACCTTTCATTTGAGACTAAGTTTGTCAAAATTAGTTCAGCCATCTCTGAGAAAAATGAGTGACATTTTTGGTCACATACACACACAGACGCACATACACACATACATACATACACACACAGACATTTGCCGAACTCCGGAACAAGATGTCGGTTGAAAATGTAATTCAATAGCAACCTATGGGAATATTATACCTTTCATTTGAATCTTAATTTGTAAAAATCGGTTCAGCCATCTCCGAGAAACTGATGTGGACCTTTTGTTAACAAATCCGCACATACACACACATATACACACTTACATACATACATCCGCTAGCGAATGACGGATCCCAATAGTAGCATGTCTGTAATAACATACGTACATGGAACTATTGAGAACCAGAGCTACAGGTCCAAAGCCCTGGTAAAGGAGGATGGTTGTGATGATCCGGGCCGAGATCACCACGTAAAGCAAGGTAGGGCATAACCCCAATTCCAAGGCGTGAAGCGACCCGTGCCGAGGGATGAGTGATCGAGGGGGTGAAAAAGATGCTCGATCGTTAACGGAGCCTGTGGGGTACCTGGGCAACCCCCACAGTAAGCGTCCCTTACCACGCTAATGCGGAGCTCTGGCGTGGCGGACATATATTTCTCGCGCTACTCGTGGGACTATACATGGAGGCAAATAAAAATAAAAATAAACAGACGGAGGTGCCAAACCCCTTCGCAAGAGGTGGTTTGGCGAGGTCTCCCCCCCGTGGGGAGAGTAGTGGAGCGATGAGTGCTGCACCTGAAAGCACCAGTGACCCCCCAGCAGCGGTAGGCAATACCCCTACCAATGCATCGGAGGGGCCAATAGCTGCGATGCGCAAAGTAGCGAAGCAACTCGATGCTATAATCGACTTCGCTAGCGCAAAGCAGAACATAGCCAAGGAGTTGAAGTTGAGCCTTCTGGAGCTCCGGAAAGCTGTTCGTGTCGCAAGACAGGAACAGCAGGCATATGTTGAGAGGGTGGAATGTCGGGAGAGGCCCGACAGAGAAACCCAGACAGTGGCCTCCAATAGGGAGGAAAGAGAGAAGGTCAATAGAGGTTCACAGACAGTGGCCTTTACCTTCTATGGAGCAGCCACGGCGATCGGAGCGGCGACCGAGTTCCCCTCGAAGGGAAAAGGAAAGGGCAATCGCAAGACGGCATCGAATGCGAAGCGCCCTAGGAAGTCGCCAGGAGAGGGTGCCAAAACCGACACCACTCGGCGTGCAACCGTCAAGGTCAAACGCCGCCTGGGTGAGGTAAGTGAGGGCGAGAGTGACCTCGCTGTGGAGAGCGATGGTACCAGCAACCCGGCACGACCGGGGCAGGGGGGCTCAAACCCCTGGACGCTGGTTACCAAGAAAAATCCGGCACCGAAACCGGAGGTACCGCGGCCTGCGAGGAAGGCCAAGGACAGAGGCGAAGCCTTGTGGTTAAAAACCGACAAGGACAAATACGCCGATGTCCTTAAATCGATGAAGGCGGCCGAAAGCCTCTCGGCCCTTGGGCAGGATGTGCGTAGCGTAAGACGCACCAACACGGGAGAGATGCTCCTGGTGCTGAAGCGAGGCGCACAATCAAGTGCAATATATAAGGCCTTGGCTCAAGAGGTCCTTGGCGAGGGCGCCCAAATCAGGTCGCTAGGTGCGGAAACAACTCTCCAGTGCAAGCACTTGGACGAGTTCGCGACCGCAGAAGACGTCGTCGCAGCCGTCAAGGAGCACTGCGGCGTCACAATCGAGCGGGCCTCTGTGCGATTGAGGGACGGACCCTCTGGCACCCAAGTAGCCTACCTCAGGCTACTCAATGCGGATGCCAAAAAGGTAACCGAGAAAGGGAAGCTGAAGATCGGCTGGTCGGTATGCCCTATTAGTATACCCCAGCCGCCTTCAGTGGACAGGTGCTATCGGTGCCTAGAATCCGGCCATAAAGCTTACGAATGCAATGGCATAGACAGGAGCAAGCTATGTCGTCGATGCGGCGAGGAGGGGCATAAAGAGCGGGGGTGCACTAAGGCATATAAGTGCCTTATCTGCACCTCTAAGAAGCAAGCCCATAAACATGCTATGGGCGGACCTTCGTGTCCCTTCGGCGAGTTAAATAAGAAGAAGCCGTGAGAGTCACACAGCTAAATCTTAACCATTGTGCAGCAGCCCAACAGCTGCTGTGGCAGTCGGTCTCGGAGTCGAGGACAGATGTCGCCCTCTTATCAGACCCGTACAGCATCCCTGCCGGCAACGGCAATTGGGTGTCGGACGGGTCTGGAATGGTGGCAATCTGTACAACGGGAAGGTTCCCGGTTCAAGAGGTAATACACCCCTCCGCCGAGGGTGTGGCGATTGCCAAGATCAATGGTGTGTTCTATTGCAGCTGCTACGCCCCACCAAGGTGGCCAATAGAACAGTTCTACCAGATGATCGACAGGCTCTCGTCGGACCTCGTGGGCCGGAAACCGGTAGTAATAGCGGGAGACTTCAACGCTTGGGCAGTGGAGTGGGGCAGCCGCTGTACAAATAGCAGGGGTCAAGCGCTAATGGAAGCGTTTGCGAAACTCGATACTGTGCTAGCTAATGATGGCTCCGCTAGTACATTCCGTAGAAACGGAGTGGAGGCGTGGATTGATTTGACCTTTGCCAGCCCGAGTCTGGCTCCAGGCATGGAATGGAGGGTAGACGAAGGCTACACCCATAGTGATCATTTAGCAATCCGCTTTAAGATCAACTATGGTGTGCAGCATCCGAGGGCGGGAGATCCCTGACAGGTACGCGGGTGGAAGTCCAATCACTTCGACAGCGAAGCTTCACCGCGGCCCTGGGACTGGAGGCCAACACCGACAGTCTAAGCGGGGATGCGCTGGTAGCTGTTCTATCACGCGCGTGCGACGCCACTATGCCGAGAAAAACACTGCCAAGAAACGGCAGATGCCCGGTATACTGGTGGAGTGCCGAGATTGCAGCTCTACGGTCAGCCTGCCTCAGAGCTAGACGTAGGATGCAAAGAGCTCGCACCGAGGATGCAAGAGTGAACCGCCGTGAAGTGTTTCGAGCTGCGAAATTAGCCCTTAACAAGGCTATTAAAAGCAGCAAGAGAGCGTGTTTCGACAACCTGTGTGAGAGTGCCAACGCGAATCCGTGGGGTGACGCCTACCGGATTGTGATGGCCAAGACCAAAGGGGGCTCCTCACCCCCAGAACGGTCTCCGGACCGGTTGGCAACGATTATCGAAGTACTCTTCCCGTCTCGAGCCACAAGCCCCTGGCCACCTGCACTACGAGACAGTGCGGGCACGGTCGAAATGGTGGCTCCAGTGACGAACGAAGAACTACTCGCAGTGGCTAAATCCCTAGCAATGAACAAAGCTCCAGGGCCGGATGGAGTTCCGAACAACGCTCTCAAGGCAGCGATCATAGCGAACCCGAACATGTTCAGGCTAGCTATGCAGAGATGCCTTGACGAGTGCCGTTTCCCCGATAGATGGAAAAGGCAGAAACTGGTGCTGTTGCCGAAGCCCGGGAAGCCGCCAGGCGACCCATCGGCGTACAGACCAATCTGTCTGATAGACACGACTGGCAAACTGCTTGAGAGGATCATCCTCAACAGGCTCACCCCGTACGCGGAAGGTACGGGCGGTCTGTCAAGCAACCAGTTTGGCTTTCGGAAGGGTAAGTCCACAGTGGACGCTCTCAACTCAGTGATAAATACTGCCGAGATAGCGATCCAACGAAAAAGGCGAGGTATTCGATACTGTGCGTTAGTGACACTTGACGTGAAGAACGCATTCAACAGCGCAAGCTGGGATGCCATCGCGCACTCGTTACACCGGCTTAGCCTACCGGTGGGTCTGTACCGGATCCTGGAAAGTTACTTCCAAAACCGCGTACTGCTATACGAGACCGATGCCGGTCAGAAAAGGGTTCCGATTACCGCCGGAGTCCCGCAGGGCTCGATCCTAGGCCCGGTGCTATGGAACCTCATGTACGACGGGGTTCTGAGACTGAAGTTCCCTCCTGGGGTCAAGATCGTCGGCTTTGCCGACGACGTAACCTTGGAGGTCTACGGGGAGTCAATTCCTGAGGTAGAACTAACCGCAGAACACGCGATTAGCACGGTGGAGGAATGGATGAGCGCGAGAGGCCTGGAGCTCGCTCATCATAAGACGGAGGTAGTTATCGTCAACAACCGCAAGTCGGCACAACATGCAGTTATCCACGTGGGAGAAGTCGCGATCACTTCACAGCGAAGTCTGAAGTCTCTCGGAGTCATTATAGACGACAAGCTGACCTTCGGCAGCCATGTCGACTATACGTGCAAGAGAGCGTCGACTGCTGTTGCGGCACTATCGAGAATGATGTCCAACAGCTCAAAGGTGTGCGCCAGTAGACGTAGGTTACTGGCAGGCGTTGCCGTATCTATCCTCAGGTACGGCGGCCCGTCATGGTCAAGAGCACTGAGGGTAACCAGTTACCTACGGAAACTGGAGAGCACCTACCGCGTGATGTGCCTCAGAGTGATATCTGCCTACCGCACGGTATCACACGATGCATCCTGCGTGATAGCGAGCATGATGCCAGTCGGGCTGATCATTCGGGAAGATGAGGAGTGCTTTGAGCTACGTGGAAATAGGGGAGCCCGCGAGCGCACCAGGGTGACCTCGGTCGCCAGATGGCAGCGTGAGTGGGACAACTCCTCGAAAGGTAGGTGGACCCACCGGCTGATACCTAGCATATCGAGCTGGGTGGGAAGACCCCATGGGGAAGTTCACTTCCACCTGACACAATTCCTGTCAGGCCATGGCTGTTTCCGTCAGTACCTCCACAGGTTCGGACACGCGGAGGTCCCAGTCTGCCCGGACTGCCCAGGTGTAGATGAAACTGCCGAACACATACTGTTCGTATGTCATCGGTTCGACGTCGAAAGAAGAGCAATGCTTGACGTCTGTGGCTGGGACACAACCCCGGATACCCTTATTCAGCGGATGTGTCAAACGGTGGAGAAGTGGAACGCAGTCTCGGCTGCTACCATCCAGATTGCCAGTAGGCTACAGGTAATCTGGCGAACCGAGCAACAGACGGCGGGCACGGCTAACTAGTGATTGGTTAGCTGGAGCGAAAAAGGCCAAGCGCAAAATAAGAGAGTGAATGGTCTGTTCATGCCGAGGTAGGTTGGCGCAGCGAATGGCAACCGCGTAAGGGGTAAACCCAGCCACCCCGAAGCAAGACAGAAGAGTGAGTGTATAGGCGTATAAGTAGACTGCCTCATGCCAAGACGGGAGGGTCGTAGCGTAGTATGTTGGAACTAAGTTATCGATGCC
Source organism: Topomyia yanbarensis (assembly GCF_030247195.1). NCBI lineage: Eukaryota > Metazoa > Arthropoda > Insecta > Diptera > Culicidae > Topomyia > Topomyia yanbarensis. The sequence continues at coordinate 283,562,997 of NC_080671.1, forward strand.
TCATGGCGTGGCAGAGGAGTGAAAGGGTGAGCATCCAAGTCAGTCTCACATTGCATGTTAAGGGTGAGCATAAAAGTCAGCCTCACAGGTTGGTAGAGGCTAGCACAAAAGTCAGCCTAGCAAGGAATGAAAAAGGTGAGCACAAAAGTCAGCCTCGCATGGTATGTCAGAAGTGGGGCCTAAGAAAAATGTCCCACATGGGATGCCAGAGGGAGTGACAAAGGTACAATAGAGTGGCACGATTGAGAGTGAATCAGGTGATAGGGTGAGCACCCAAGTCAGCCTCACATGGATGGGTAGGGCGAGCACAAAAGTAAGCCTAGCAAGGAATGAGTAAGGTGAGCACACAAGTCAGCCTCGCATGGAACGTAAAAGGTGAGCACAAAAGTCAGCCTCATGTGGGAGTGTTTGAGAGTGAATCAAAGTGTGATTGAGAGAGCACCCAAGTAAGCCTCATACAGGATGTATGATCGCGCGAGTGAGAGTGAATGAGTACATTGAGTACAGCCATCCCCCCAGAAGTAATACCGAGAGGTAGTTCCTGGGAGGAATGATGGCGGAGCCCAATGGAGTTTAGTCGGTATTAATGGCTGGTCACCATTCGAGTCCGACACGCCCCCAGTGCACCCCGTGTGGTAGATTGGACCCTACCGTTAGCACGTGTACTGGGCTAGGACATAAAGGTCTTCTCCATTGTAAAAAAAAAAAATACATACATACATACATACATACATACATACATACATACATACATACATACATACATACATACATACATACATACATACATACATACATACATACATACATACATACATACATACATACATACATACATACGACGAAGACGAGCTGAGAGGTGCTATGAAGCAGCAGTGCAAACTGGGCGAGGTGCACATGACGATCCGGTTAAGGAAGGGATACGGAGGAACGCAGATAGCGATGATACGTTTACCGGTAACCGCTGCAGACAAGGCACTGGAGGTAGGTAAGGTTACAGTTGGATGGTCGAGATGCCTACTGAGAGCCGCCCCACGAGTAAACAAACAAGCAGAGAAATGCTTCAAATGTTTAGGCTTTGGACATTTAGCAGGGGCTTGCAAAGGCCCGGACAGATCCGGGATGTGCTGGAAATGCGGAGAGACGGGCCATCTTGCGAGAGACTGCACGCAGAGGCCGAAGTGCTTGCTTTGCACCCCAGCGGAAGGAAACGACCATCAGACGGGTGGCTTTAAATGCCCAGCGTACAAGAAGGCGACTGCAGGCCAACGGTGATGGAGATGACCCAGATAAAGCTGAATCACTGTGATACCGCACAGCAACTGTTGTGGCAGTCTACGACAGAAACTATGTGCGATGTCGCTTTGATCGCAGAGCCTTATCAAGTCCCCCCTAATAACGGTAACTGGGTGGCGGATAGATCAGGAACCGCAGCGATACAAGTAATGGGAAGATTCCCTATCCAAGAAGTGGTAGAACGTTCCTATGAGGGTTTCGTGATAGCCAAAATCAACGGCATCTTCGTATGTAGCTGTTACGCTCCCCCAAGGTGGACAGTAGAGCAGTTCAGCCTAATGCTGGAGCAGTTAACCGAGCAGTTGATCGATCGGAAGCCGGTAGTCATTGGTGGTGACTTCAACGCCTGGGCTGTGGAATGGGGCAGTAGAGTAACCAACACAAGAGGGTGTGTCCTGCAGGAAGCTCTAGCGAAGTTAGACGTACGATTGTGCAATGAAGGCTCTGTTAGTACATTTCGGAGAGACGGGAGGGAGTCCATCATAGACGTCACATTCTGTAGTCCCTCATTGACGGCGAACATGGATTGGAGAGTATGCGAAACGTATACGCATAGTGACCACCAGGAGATTCGCTACCGTATCGGCCAACGGAACCCCGCGGCAGTACAGAGAAGGGTGACCGGCGAACGAAAGTGGAAGACGAAAGCCTTCAACAAAGACCTCTTTGTTGAGGCACTTCGGCCGAACGGCGGGACCGAGAACGTGGATGCGGCTGACCTAACAAGAAGGATTGTGGCGGCTTGTGACGCCACAATGCTGCGAAAACTGGAACCACGCAACAAACGGCGTCCAGCTTACTGGTGGAACGAGACGCTTAGTACGTTACGCGCTGCTTGTCTCAGAGCCAGAAGGCGGGCCCAAAGAGCAAGGTCGGAACCAGATAGAGAAGAGCATAAGGCTTCGTTTCGGGAAGCTAGGGCCGCTCTAAAACGGGAGATCAGACTTAGCAAGTCAGAGTGCCACAAGGAGCTATGCCGAGAAGTAGACGCCAATCCCTGGAGTGACGCATACCGAGTCGTGATGGCGAAAATGAAGGGTCCGACGACGCCAGCCGAAATGTGTCCGAGCAAGCTGAAGATAATCGTCGAGGGTCTTTTCCCGAAGCACGATCCGACTATATGGCCACCGTCACCGCACGGCGAGGAAGAAGGAACAAACATGGATCGGCAAGTGACTAACGACGAGCTAGTAGAAGCATCGAAGCGCCTAAAACCAAAGAAAGCCTCTGGTCCGGATGGAATACCAAACGTGGTACTGAAAGCTGCGATCCTGGCATATCCGGACATGTTCAGGATAGTGATGCAGAAGTGCCTAAATGAAGGCAACTTCCCCGAAATGTGGAAGGTCCAGAAGCTGGTGTTGCTGCCGAAGCCAGGGAAGCCACCTGGCGACCCGACCTCGTACAGACCCATATGCCTGCTGGATACACTCGGAAAACTCCTGGAAAGGATCATTCTTAACAGGTTGACGAAATTCACGGAAGGTGAGCGCGGACTGTCCAAGATGCAGTTTGGTTTCCGCAAAGGAGCATCGACAGTGGATGCAATTCGGATAGTGCTCGAGAGTGCCGAGAAGTCATCTAAACAGAAGCGAAGAGGAGATCGATACTGCGCTGTGGTCACGATAGATGTGAAGAACGCGTTCAACAGTGCCAGCTGGGAAGCCATCGCTGCAGCGCTGCATAGAATGAGGGTTCCCGACTATCTGTGCCAGATCCTGAAGAGCTACTTTCAGAGCAGAGTGCTACTGTACGAGACAAGCGAAGGACAGAAGTCATTGCGTGTCACAGCGGGCGTTCCTCAGGGCTCCATTCTCGGTCCAACCCTTTGGAACGGGATGTACGATGGGGTCTTAACGCTGCAGCTGCCTAGGAAAGTGAAAATCGTAGGTTTCGCGGACGACGTGTCACTAACGGTGATGGGTGAGACACTTGAAGAAGTGGAGGTGTCGGTGACGGAGACAATAGACGCGATCGAGAGCTGGATGAACGGGGTCAAGCTGCAAATAGCTCACCACAAGACGGAGGTGTTGTTGGTCAGTAACTGCAGATCGGTCCAACGGATGCAGATCGACGTCGGAGGGCACGTGATTGCATCGAAACGTGCATTGAAGCAATTGGGAGTTATAATCGACGACCGGTTGAGCTTCAACAACCACGTTGATTACGCCTGTGAAAAGTCGGCGAAGGCAACGAACGCAATAGCGAGAATCATGCCAAACGTCGGCGGTCCGAGAATCAGCACGAGACGTCTGTTATCTACTGTTTCGTCATCGATACTCCGATATGGGGTTCCTGCCTGGAGTGCTGCGCTGAAAACCAAGCGGAACCGTGAAAAGCTAAACAGGACATTCCGACTGATGGCCGTACGAGTCGCGAGTGCCTACAGAACAATATCGTCGGAGGCAGTATGCGTTATCGCCGGGATGATCCCCATCTGCATTACCCTGGCGGAGGACGTGGAATGCTATCAGCGGAGAAATGCACGTAACGCTAGGAGACAGATTCGAGCGGACTCGTTGGCTAAATGGCAACAGGAGTGGGACAACGCGGAGAAAGGAAGGTGGACCCACCGACTCATCCCAAATGTATCGGCCTGGGTACATAGGAAGCATGGAGAGGTGAACTTCCATTTGACGCAGTTTTTGTCCGGGCACGGATGCTTCCGGAAGTACTTGTATCGGTTTGGACATGCTTCGTCACCCCTTTGCCCGGGTTGTACGACCGTGCAGGAGACACCGGAACACGTGGTCTTCGAATGCCCTAGATTCGAAGAAGTTCGTAGGGGTATACCTGGTATGACAGCGGACAATATCGTCGAAGAGATGTGCCGTGACGAACATACCTGGGACGCTGTCAACAGAGTGGTCTCGAGCATACTCTCCGAGTTGCAGAGGAAGTGGCGTAGAGACCAACAAGAAACCGCAAATCGGGTTTCGAGAGAAATTCCGCCGCCGGGGAACTCTCCAACTGTGTAGACTAGGTCCACCGCCGGGGACCAGTTGAGTAGTGCGTGATGTAGCACCGAGTTGGGTCGTCGGGGCGCCTGGGAACCGGACGTCAAGCTTCACCGGAATCGCTGAACCGAACTGGACATCCTTCCGGGTAGCTCGTGAGTAGGCTATATCCACCGCCGGGGATTGGACCGAGTAGACCGCGTCGCAGAGCTAGCAGTGGGTCGTTGGGGCGCCGGTGAACCGGAAGTTACGCTCCAACCGAAATCGCCGGATAGACCTCAGCACCTACTGTATGGCCCGTTGAGTAGGCTAGATCCACCGCCGGGGACTAGATCGAGTAGATCGGGCGAAACGGAACGAGAGGAAGCCAAAGAGCTCATGAAATTGTGGTGCTAAAACAAAAGAAGAATCGGTACCAGGGGAGCCTCCTTCGCCGGGGAACTCTCCGTCGGCGTAAGCTAGATCCACCGCCGGGGACTAGACTGAGTAGACCGCGACGAAATACCACCAGTCGCAGGTCGTCGGGGCATCAGCGAACCGGACGCTCTGCTCCACCGGAATCGCCGAACTGACCTCGACATCTGGTTGGTTGGCTCGGTTTCGGGAGAACTTCTCTCGCCGGGGAATTCTCCGTCGGAGTAGGCTAGGTCCATCGCCGGGGACTAGACCGAGTAGTTCGCGAACAAGTCTGGTGCTCAAAGAGTAAACGGCGTTGAATGGTGCGAGAAGGGAGTTGCGGTGCTAACCGGCACAAGCGAGCCGCAGGGCTCGGTGAATTAGACAGTCAGAAGTTTGCCGCTCAGACTGTACTCGTAGGGGAGGAGTACTAAGCCTCGACTCACAGCCAGCTTTCCGACTGCCATGCAGAGCTTGCCAGTCTGTGTGGATGGTAGAGAATTGGTGGTGTGTAGAGGAGTGGGGCTGTCACCCTACGGAAAAAACGAACTAGTAAGTAGTTGAATTAGAGTGCGTGCTATGCACATAAAAACCCCTCCCCGAAGTAATGCCGTAAGGTAGTGCCGGGGAGGAATCAGGTTCTGGGCAAGAGCAGTGGTTTTTAGCGGGTCGGGTGATGGCAGCCCAAACCCGTTCCCTGACAATGGGGTTTTTGTACATTTTTCCTCACTCAGGGTTTTTCTGAAAATTTTTTTACTGCTCTCCAAAAAAAAACAAAAAAAAACATACATACATACATACATACATACATACATACATACATACATACATACATACATACATACATACATACATACATGTATGTATGTATGACATACATACATACATACATAACTCCGCTAGCGAATGACGGATCCCAATAGTAGCATGTCTGTAATAACATACGTACATGGAACTATTGAGATCCAGAGCTACAGGTCCAAAGCCCTGGTAAAGGAGGATGGTTGTGATGATCCGGGCCGAGATCACCACGTAAAGCAAGGTAGGGCATAACCCCAATTCCAAGGCGTGAAGCGACCCGTGCCGAGGGATGAGTGATCGAGGGGGTGAAAAAGATGCTCGATCGTTAACGGAGCCTGTGGGGTACCTGGGCAACCCCCACAGTAAGCGTCCCTTACCACGCTAATGCGGAGCTCTGGCGTGGCGGACATATATTTCTCGCGCTACTCGTGGGAATTTTCATGGAGCAAAATAAAAATAAAAATAAACAGACGGAGGTGCCAAACCCCTTCGCAAGAGGTGGTTTGGCGAGGTCTCCCCCCCGTGGGGAGAGTAGTGGAACGATGAGTGCTGTACTCGAAAGCACCAGTGACCCCCCAGCAGCGGTAGGCAATACCCCTACCAATGCATCGGAGGGGCCAATAGCTGCGATGCGCAAAGTAGCGAAGCAACTCGATGCTATAATCGACTTCGCTAGCGCAAAGCAGAACATAGCCAAGGAGTTGAAGTTGAGCCTTCTGGAGCTCCGGAAAGCTGTTCGTGTCGCAAGACAGGAACAGCAGGCATATGTTGAGAGGGTGAAATGTCGGGAGAGGCCCGACAGAGAAACCCAGACAGTGGCCTCCAATAGGGAGGAAAGAGAGAAGGTTAATAGAGGTTCACAGACAGTGGCCTTTACCTTCTATGGAGCAGCCACGTCGATCGGAGCGGCGACCGAGTTCCCCTCGAAGGGAAAGGGAAAGGGCAATCGCAAGACGGCATCGAATGCGAAGCGCCCTAGGAAGTCGCCAGGAGAGGGTGCCAAAACCGACACCACTCGGCGTGCAACCGTCAAGGTCAAACGCCGCCTGGGTGAGGTAAGCGACGGCGTGAGTGACCTCGCTGTTGAGAGCGATGGTACCAGCAACCCGGCACGACCGGGGCAGGGGGGCTCAAACCCCTGGACGCTGGTTACCAAGAAAAAGCCGGCACCGAAACCGGAGGTACCGCGGCCTGCGAGGAAGGCCAAGGACAGAGGCGAAGCCTTGTGGTTAAAAACCGACAAGGACAAATACGCCGATGTCCTTAAATCGATGAAAGCGGCCGAAAGCCTCTCGGCCCTTGGGCAGGATGTGCGTAGCGTAAGACGCACCAACACGGGAGAGATGCTCCTGGTGTTGAAGCGAGGCGCACAATCAAGTGCAATATACAAGGCCTTGGCCCAAGAGGTCCTTGGTGAGGGCGCCCAAATCAGGTCGCTAGGTGCGGAAACAACTCTCCAGTGCAAACACTTGGACGAGTTCGCGACCGCAGAAGACGTCGCCGCAGCCGTCAAGGAGCAATGCGGCGTCACAATCGAGCGGGCCTCTGTGCGATTGAGGGACGGACCCTCTGGCACCCAAGTAGCCTACCTCAGGCTACTCAATGCGGATGCCAAAAAGGTAACCGAGAAAGGGAAGCTGAAGATCGGCTGGTCGGTATGCCCTATTAGTATACCCCAGCCGCCTTCAGTGGACAGGTGCTATCGGTGCCTAGAATCCGGCCATAAAGCTTACGAATGCAAAGGCCTAGACAGGAGTAAGCTATGTCGTCGATGCGGCGAGGAGGGGCATAAAGAGCGGGGGTGCACTAAGGCATATAAGTGCCTTATCTGCACCTCTAAGAAGCAAGCCCATAAACATGCTATGGGCGGACCTTCGTGTCCCTTCGGCGAGTTAAATAAGAAGAAGCCGTGAGAGTCACACAGCTAAATCTTAACCATTGTGCAGCAGCCCAACAGCTGCTGTGGCAGTCGGTCTCGGAGTCGAGGACAGATGTCGCCCTATTATCAGACCCGTACAGCATCCCTGCCGGCAACGGCAATTGGGTGTCGGACGGGTCTGGAATGGTGGCAATCTGTACAACGGGAAGGTTCCCGGTTCAAGAGGTAATACACCCCTCCGCCGAGGGTGTGGCGATTGCCAAGATCAATGGTGTGTTCTATTGCAGCTGCTACGCCCCACCAAGGTGGCCAATAGAACAGTTCTACCAGATGATCGACAGGCTCTCGTCGGACCTCGTGGGCCGGAAACCGGTAGTAATAGCGGGAGACTTCAACGCTTGGGCAGTGGAGTGGGGCAGCCGCTGTACAAATAGCAGGGGTCAAGCGCTAATGGAAGCGTTTGCGAAACTCGATACTGTGCTAGCTAATGATGGCTCCGCTAGTACATTCCGTAGAAACGGAGTGGAGGCGTGGATTGATTTGACCTTTGCCAGCCCGAGTCTGGCTCCAGGCATGGAATGGAGGGTAGACGAAGGCTACACCCATAGTGATCATTTAGCAATCCGCTTTAAGATCAACTATGGTGTGCAGCATCCGAGGGCGGGAGATCCCTGTCAGGTACGCGGGTGGAAGTCCAATCACTTCGACAGCGAAGCTTTCACCGCGGCCCTGGGACTGGAGGCCAACACCGACAGTCTAAGCGGGGATGCGCTGGTAGCTGTTCTATCACGCGCGTGCGACGCCACTATGCCGAGAAAAACACTGCCAAGAAACGGTAGATGCCCGGTATACTGGTGGAGTGCCGAGATTGCAGCTCTACGGTCAGCCTGTCTCAGAGCTAGACGTAGGATGCAAAGAGCTCGCACCGAGGATGCAAGAGAGAACCGCCGTGAAGTGTTTCGAGCTGCGAAATTAGCCCTTAACAAGGCTATTAAAAGCAGCAAGAGAGCGTGTTTCGACAACCTGTGTGAGAGTGCCAACGCGAATCCGTGGGGTGACGCCTACCGGATTGTGATGGCCAAGACCAAAGGGGGCTCCTCACCCCCAGAACGGTCTCCGGACCGGTTGGCAACGATTATCGAAGTACTCTTCCCGTCTCGAGCCACAAGCCCCTGGCCACCTGCACTACGAGACAGTGCGGGCACGGTCGAAATGGTGGCTCCAGTGACGAACGAAGAACTACTCGCAGTGGCTAAATCCCTAGCAATGAACAAAGCTCCAGGGCCGGATGGAGTCCCGAACAACGCTCTCAAGGCAGCGATCATAGCGAACCCGAACATGTTCAGGCTAGCTATGCAGAGATGCCTTGACGAGTGCCGTTTCCCCGATAGATGGAAAAGGCAGAAACTGGTGCTGTTGCCGAAGCCCGGGAAGCCGCCAGGCGACCCATCGGCGTACAGACCAATCTGTCTGATAGACACGACTGGCAAACTGCTTGAGAGGATCATCCTCAACAGGCTCACCCCGTACGCGGAAGGTACGGACGGTCTGTCAAGCAACCAGTTTGGCTTTCGGAAGGGTAAGTCCACAGTGGACGCTCTCAACTCAGTGATAAATACTGCCGAGATAGCGATCCAACGAAAAAGGCGAGGTATTCGATACTGTGCGTTAGTGACACTTGACGTGAAGAATGCATTCAACAGCGCAAGCTGGGATGCCATCGCGCTCTCGTTACACCGGCTTAGCCTACCGGTGGGTCTGTACCGGATCCTGGAAAGTTACTTCCAAAACCGCGTACTGCTATACGAGACCGATGCCGGTCAGAAAAGGGTTCCGATTACCGCCGGAGTCCCGCAGGGCTCGATCCTAGGCCCGGTGCTATGGAACCTCATGTACGACGGGGTTCTGAGACTGAAGTTCCCTCCTGGGGTCAAGATCGTCGGCTTTGCCGACGACGTAACCTTGGAGGTCTACGGGGAGTCAATTCCTGAGGTAGAACTAACCGCAGAACACGCGATTAGCACGGTGGAGGAATGGATGAGCGCGAGAGGCCTGGAGCTCGCTCATCATAAGACGGAGGTAGTTATCGTCAACAACCGCAAGTCGGCACAACATGCAGTTATCCACGTGGGAGAAGTCGCGATCACTTCACAGCGAAGTCTGAAGTCTCTCGGAGTCATTATAGACGACAAGCTGACCTTCGGCAGCCATGTCGACTATACGTGCAAGAGAGCGTCGACTGCTGTTGCGGCACTATCGAGAATGATGTCCAACAGCTCAAAGGTGTGCGCCAGTAGACGTAGGTTACTGGCAGGCGTTGCCGTATCTATCCTCAGGTACGGCGGCCCGTCATGGTCAAGAGCACTGAGGGTAACCAGTTACCTACGGAAACTGGAGAGCACCTACCGCGTGATGTGCCTCAGAGTGATATCTGCCTACCGCACGGTATCACACGATGCATCCTGCGTGATAGCGAGCATGATGCCAGTCGGGCTGATCATTCGGGAAGATGAGGAGTGCTTTGAGCTACGTGGAAATAGGGGAGCCCGCGAGCGCACCAGGGTGACCTCGGTCGCCAGATGGCAGCGTGAGTGGGACAACTCCTCGAAAGGTAGGTGGACCCACCGGCTGATACCTAGCATATCGAGCTGGGTGGGAAGACCCCATGGGGAAGTTCACTTCCACCTGACACAATTCCTGTCAGGCCATGGCTGTTTCCGTCAGTACCTCCACAGGTTCGGGCACGCGGAGGTCCCAGTCTGCCCGGACTGCCCAGGTGTAGATGAAACTGCCGAACACATACTGTTCGTATGTCATCGGTTCGACGTCGAAAGAAGAGCAATGCTTGACGTCTGTGGCTGGGACACAACCCCGGATACCCTTATCCAGCGGATGTGTCAAACGGTGGAGAAGTGGAACGCAGTCTCGGCTGCTACCATCCAGATTGCCAGTAGGCTACAGGTAATCTGGCGAACCGAGCAACAGACGGCGGGCACGGCTAACTAGTGATTGGTTAGCTGGAGCGAAAAAGGCCAAGCGCAAAATAAGAGAGTGAATGGTCTGTTCATGCCGAGGTAGGTTGGCGCAGCGAATGGCAACCGCGTAAGGGGTAAACCCAGCCACCCCGAAGCAAGACAGAAGAGTGAGTGTATAGGCGTATAAGTGGACTGCCTCATGCCAAGACGGGAGGGTCGTAGCGTAGTATGTTGGAACTAAGCTATCGATGCCTCATGGCGTGGCAGAGGAGTGAAAGGGTGAGCATCCAAGTCAGTCTCACACTGCATGTTAAGGGTGAGCATAAAAGTCAGCCTCACAGGTTGGTAGCAAGCAAGGAATGAAAAAGGTGAGCACAAAAGTCAGCCTCGCATGGTATGTCAGAAGTGGGGCCTAAGAAAAATGTCCCACATGGGATGCCAGAGGGAGTGACAAAGGTACAATAGAGTGGCACGATTGAGAGTGAATCAGGTGATAGGGTGAGCACCCAAGTGAGCCTCACATGTATGGGTAGGGCGAGCACAAAAGTAAGCCTAGCAAGGAATGAGTAAGGTGAGCACACAAGTCAGCCTCGCATGGAACGTAAAAGGTGAGCACAAAAGTCAGCCTCATGTGGGAGTGTTTGAGAGCGAATCAAAGTGTGATTGAGAGAGCACCCAAGTAAGCCTCATACAGGATGTATGATCGCGCGAGTGAGAGTGAATGAGTACACTTAGTACAGCCATCCCCCCAGAAGTAATACCGAGAGATAGTTCCTGGGAGGAATGATGGCGGAGCCCAATGGAGTTTAGTCGGTATTAATGGCTGGTCACCATTCGAGTCCGACACGCCCCCAGTGCACCCCGTGTGGTAGATTGGACCCTACCGTTAGCACGTGTACTGGGCTAGGACATAAAGGTCTTCTCCATTGTAAAAAAAAAAAAAAAAAAACATACATACATACATACATACATACATACATACATACATACATACATACACACATACATACACACATACATACATACACACAGATTACACACATACATATATACACACAGATATATTGGCGAACTTCATCTTATTTCGGTATACGGGGTGGATGAAGGAAATGCGGGCGTGAGGGTGGTCCAAGGGGAGGGGAGTGATGAAGGAGGGAGGTGTAAGGGCAAGGCGGGGAGGGGGGTGGGGGGTTGTGCGGCGACGCAATACTCAACTGCATATTTTGCCTTCCATTTGAGACTTGGTTTGAGAAAATCGGTTCAGTCATCACCGAAGAACCGATGTGACTTTAATTGTGGAATATGCCCGGAAATCCAGACTTCCGGAATCGTCGATAGTGGACAATATTCAAAGAATGTTTGATTTGATCAGTGATCTAGATCTGCGATTAGAAGTTATTTGGTGACCATTTCAATAGTTTTAAGCCTCTGAGGTATTACGATTGTACCGATTTATATGGGAAATTCCAGTGTATCCTTACTGACACCCCTGTAACTCCGGAAGCAAGAGTCAGAACCGAATGAAATTCAGCAGCAGTCAATGGTATTACTGTATCTTTCATTTGAAATCAAGTTTGTGAAAATCGGTAGAGAATTCGTTGGGGAATGGGTGTGATATTAGCTTAGGAACTTGGCGGGTTCCCCGGGGGCGTCATGGACTGTCATAGGTGGCCTGTGGTCAAAGCTGCTTTGATTGATCATTAGTGATCCAGACCCGCAAACTAGAGTAATGTTACATCAATTTTAATATGTTTTACATCATTTGAACATCATGGTGGTACCAGTTTATATGGGAATTTGCTGTGTGACCGCACTCTTCAACCCGTAACTCCGGAACCGGAAGTCGGATCAACTAAAAATTCAATAGCAGCTTATGGGAGCGTTATACCTTTCAGATGAAACTAAGTTTGCGAAAATCGGTTCAGCCATCTCTGAGAAAATTGTGTGAGTTTAAATAACACACACACACATACACACACACACACATACACACACATACATACACACACACACACAGACATTTGCCGATCTCGACGAACTGAATCGAATGGTGTATGACACTCGGGCCTCCGGGCCTCGGTTAAAAAGTCGATTTTTACAGTGATTGCATAGCCTTTCTTTATATGAGAAAGGCAAAACCAATCAGAAGATAAATCTTTGATTAACGGGAGTGGACGAGATAACACGAACAAAGTATCAAAGAATCGTAACAAATTTAATAGCTTAGACTCTACTTCGGAAGGTAAAGACATAACAAATATTCTAAAATCTGAGGCGTGTGATGAAAACATCATAAACCAATCGGAAAATAAAACACATCGATACATTCTGGATTGAGGGGTGCACGTCGCGGTAATTCAGAAGGATTCAGAAATAGAACGGAAGCAACTTCAGTTGGACGAGGTCTTTGAAGAAGAGAAATTTCGTCTTTTGGAGGAGGAGCTGGCAGAAGAGAAAGATGAAATAAGTGTCAAATCCCATCAGAGCGGCTTCAGCAAAGTCCAGGATTGGAGAGGTCACGAGCAGCAGGTTGGTGTGGCTAGTTTAACGATGCGAATTCCGGCAATGACAGCCATTGCGACCAAGCAATGTTCCGCGACCACCGTATAAGCGACTTGCAAACCAGTCTCTGGAGAAGAAGACAGAACACTATCCGGTAATCCCGATCCCAGCTCCCTCCAGCGAGCTTTAACGTTGGCAGGTATTTCCTTGAATGAATCGTTCATTGGTACTGCCGCAGGTGGTCTGTCGGGTAGGTTAACAACAATCGTTGGTCAGCAGGGAAGTACGAATCACGGTCAGCTCGGCATTGACCACAATTCCGTGCCGGTGCCTCGTGATATATTCTTGAATCCATTCGATGGCGTCGTTCGAGAAAAGAGTGTACTGCAGAGCGGCACTCCCTTGGCAGATGGGCCTGATCCGCGTCCTTTGCCACCACCACCTATGCCGACGGCGGGTTCAGGAGAACGTGACGAACCAGCATACAACGGGCCCACTCCTCAACAGCTTTCTGCACGACAGGTCATTCCCCGAGAGTTACCGATATTTTCCGGGAATCTTGAGGAGTGGCCACTCTTCATCAGCTCATTTCACAACTCCACGCAAGCCTGTGGGTATACCCAGGCGGAAAACATGATACGTTTGCAGCACAGTTTGAAGGGTTGCGCATTAGAGGCTGTCAGAAGCCGACTCCTTTTGCCGGCGGCAGTGCCGTACGTCTTGGGAACTCTACAAACCTTATACGGTCGACCTGAGATACTTATATATACGTTGCTTCAAAAAGTTCGTGAAACGGCTGCTCCGAGATCAGATAAATTGGATACCCTGATTGGATACGGAATAACTGTCCAAAACCTCATCGATCACCTTGAGATTGGTGGGCAGGTGGCACACCTTAATAATCCTATGCTGCTATACGAGCTTGTCGAAAAGCTGCCGCCTAATCTTAGGTTAGATTGGGGACTTTGCTCAATATATGTCTGCACTGGTTACCGCAGCAACTGAAGTAACACTACATGTCGATCTCAAACCTCAGTTACGCGGGAAAGTGGATAAGCTTAAAGATAAGACATTTTCAGGAGCTCATGCAGTAAATAAATCAGGTTTACAAGAAGTCGTTCCTAACAGCAATAGGAAAATGTAGAATTCTTTACCATCCGGTTCCGCAGTAGGCCCAGCATGTCTCGTGTGCAAAGCATTAGATCACAGAGTAATAGATTGTGGCGTATTCTCTAAATTACCAGTCGAGGAAAGGTGGAAGACCGTACATAGCCAATCTCTATGCCGAAGCTGTCTGGGAGCCCATGGAAAACGACCGTGTAAGTCTAAAAGACGGTGTGATGTTGCAGGTTGTCAAGCTAGTCATCACCCTCTCCTGCATTCTTCTGGCGCAAATGATATGATGGGCACTATTTCATCACCATACCGATCGGACAACTCTCTTCGGGATAATTCCGGTGACAGTCTATGGCAAAAGTCGTTCGTTTACTGTTTATGCATTCCTGGATGATGGCTCATCAATGACTTTGGTGGACAAATCTGTAGCAGAGCAACTTGGAGTTGATGGAGAATCAACGCCGTTATGCCTACAATGGACTGCGAACGTAACGCGATCAGAAAAGAACACGAAGCGAGTTTCATTCAAAATTTCAGGTGTGCACTCCAAGCAACAATACTCACTCTCTGATGTAAGAACCGTTGATAATTTGAACCTTCCAGTACAAACTATGCATTACACTGAGCTAGTTGGTCGATATCCATATTTAAAAGGATTGCCTATTGAAGATTATCATCAAAAGACTCCACGGATACTGATAGGTAACGATCATTCACACCTAGGCGCTAGCCTTAAAATACGTGAAGGTGGAGCACAAGAACCTATTGCGTCCAAAACTAGATTGGGATGGTCGGTGTACGGGGTGATACAACCAGGAATCGTAAGAAATATTCATAATTTCCATATTTGTGAATGCATGGATGAGTCACTACACGAGCTGGTGAAGCAACATTTCGGGCTTGAGAACCTAGGGGTGGCGGTCGTAGCAAGTCCGATGTCTGCCGAGGAACAAAGAGCCCAGCAGATCTTGATGAGTACTACTAAAAGAGTGGGTAGCCGTTTTGAGACGGGACTTCTCTGGCGGTACGACAACTTTGAATTTCCGAACTGCTATTCCATGGTAGTGCGCCGAATGGAGTGTTTAGAGAGACGAATGATTGCGGATCCATATTTGGGAATCAACGTTAGGAAGCAGATCGGCGAATACATAGAAAAAGGATATATTCAAGCGCTGACCGAAAACGAACTTCAGGAACCGGACCCGCGTAGGATTTGGTTTTTAGAGTTGCTTTAAACCCAAACAAACCCAAAAAAGTACGAATATTCTGCGATGCCGCTGCCAAGGTGGGAGGTGTATCATTGAACAGTATGCTCATGAAAGAACCGGATTTATTGAATTCATTGCCTATTGTGCTCTGTGGTTTTCGACGGAAGAGTGTGGCCATCTGTGCGGACATCCAGGAAATGTTCCACCAGATATTAATTAGGAAGGAAGATCGACATGCTCAGCGGATACTGTGGAGAGACCATCCTTCTCACGAACCGACTGTTTACGTGATAAATGTTGCTACGTTCGGTGCCTCCGGCTCTCCGTGTTCCGCACAATTCATTAAAAATATGAACACAGAAACGTACCCGGCGGCCGTCGAAGCCATAGTCAAAAAACACTATGTCGACGACTATCTCGACAGCGTCGATAGTGTAGAGGAAGCAATCATGTTAGCGCAAAAGGTGAGGTTGGTGCATTCGCGTGGAGGTTTTCACATTCGCCATTGGTTAATTCTACGGAATTCCTACGCGAAATCGAAGAGACTGCGCCAGATAAAGAAAAATCGATGAACTTCGGAGAAACCAAGTTGACGGAACGAGTGCTCGGCTTGCTGTGGAGGCCGGATCGAGATGTATTCACCTATCATTCGACAGCTATTGAAATAAAGGTGCGACCCACTAAAAGGCAGGTGTTGCGAACTGTTAAGAGTCTGTTCGACCCCTTGGGGTTTCTATCGTTATTCTTGATTCATGGCAAGATCTTAATCCAGGACATTTGGCGGGCCAAAACGGACTGGGATGAAATCATTCCGGAAGAGCTGTGCCAAAGATGGCAGCAGTGGCTACATGTATTTGTGGACGCTAGCGAAGGAGCGTTTGCCAGTGTTATATATTTGAGAGCGGAGTTCGAAGACGAAATAAAATGTGTATTAGTGGCGGCTAAAGCAAAGGTTGCGCCACTTAAAGCCCAAAGCATTCCAAAACTGGAACTGCAAGCGGCCATGATTGGCGTACGTCTGCAGGAGATGATCGGCACAGTTCATCAGCTGCCGATTACCAAGCGGGTATTCTGAACCGACTCTCGAACCGTTCTTTCATGGATTAATTCCAATCACCGAAGGTATCTACAATTTGTGGCTGTACGGGTCGGGGTAATTATATCCGAAACGAGAGCTTCCGAATGGAGATGGGTACCATCTCGATGTAATCCAGCAGATGTAGCGACCAAGTGGGGGAAGGAGCCCAGCTTTTCGTCGGAAAGCGTATGGTTCAAAGGACCAAAATTTCTATATAAACCTGAGAACCAGTAGCCAAAAACTGAGAGCATAGAACGAGAAACAGCTGAAGAATTGCGAACATGTCTTATTCATCACGAACGCAACCGGTACAACTCATCGAGTGGAATCGGTTCTCTCAATGGAATCGTCTTCAAAATACAGTAGCTTACGTTTGGCGGTTTCTACAGAATCTACGCGGTAAAACGATGCGGTGGAAAACTAACACTGGACCTCTCCAGCATGAGGAACTGTTGATAGAAGAAACAGTTGTTTGGAGGGCAGTACAACGTGAAGTTTATCCAAACGAGGTAGAAACCCTTACTAAACTTCGCGACAATCCACACTTAAAGGAAATTGTAAAACTGGAACGCGATAGCAAACTTCGAAGACTGTCGCCGGTGATTGACGAACTAGGTGTGCTGCGCCTTGAAGGCAGGACGGCGCTCGCAGACTACCTTTCTTATGATGCGAGAAATTCTATAATTCTTCCTCGGAAGCATCAGGTGGTGCAGCTTCTCATTGGTTGGTACCATAAGAAGTACTTACATGGAAATAGTGAAACAGTGGTGAATGAAATTCGGCAATACTTTCACATTTCTGGTCTCCGCACCAGAGTACGTCATTACGTGAAATCATGCCTGCACTGTAGAATTAAGAAAGCAGTTCCAGTGGTTCCTCGAATGGCTCCGCTCCTGATGGCAAGACTAAGATCGTTCGTACGACCCTTCTCCTATGCAGGAGTGGACTACTTTGGCCCGATTTCAGTGAGGATAGGAAGAAGCTGCGTTAAAAGGTGGGTGGCCGTATTTACTTGTCTCACAGTACGTGCCATCCACCTAGAAGTAGGGCACACGCTGAGCACTGAATTGTGTAAGCTAGCTATCCGTCGCTTTGTGTCAAGAAGAGGTTCACCGTTGGAAATCTACAACGACAACGGCACCAACTTTGTAGGAGCCAGCAACGATTTACAACGCGAACTCGCCATCGACCAGCTACAGGACTGGTGCGACATTCAGTAATATTCCCCGACCCGTAAATCAGGTTCGTTGTTTCCGAGCCAGTTTTATCAGTCTCTAAATCGAGTCGCGCCAACTTAGATAAAGGTCGTCGCAGAATTCCACTCGCTGCTTGCACAACTGCTTGTCTAGCTCGACCATCCGGTCCCAAAACAACATCCCGAATGCGTCCTCTTCTCCAACCATTCCTTGTGGCTTCATCGACAATTATGACCAAATCACCAGGTCTGATCGGTTTCACGTTTTTGGCGGTTGTGTAACCCCATTCGAGTTTAGTAAGAGGAAGTGGTTTGGGGTCAGAGCCTCTTGAACTGCATCATACAATCGGATGAAAGTGAGCGGTCGGGAATTTATTATACTTTCGGCCTCTGTAATGACCGTGACGAAAGCTTCTTCATCTGGATTTCTGGCAGTAGACATGGCAGCTAGGGCCGTTTTAACGGACCTCACCATGCGTTCCCATGAGCCTCCCATGTGGGGGGCGCTTGGTGGATTGAAGAACCATTTCGTGTTAGTGTTCGTGAATGTTTCGGCAAGCTGTTCCTGGTCGACGGCGAGTTCGCGTTGTAAATCGTTGCTGGCTCCTACAAAGTTGGTGCCGTTGTCGTTGTAGATTTCCAACGGTGAACCTCTTCTTGACACAAAGCGACGGATAGCTAGCATACACAATTCAGTGCTCAGCGTGTGCACTACTTCTAGGTGGATGGCACGTACTGTGAGACAAGTAAATACGGCCACCCACCTTTTAACGCAGCTTCTTCCTATCCTCACTGAAATCGGGCCAAAGTAGTCCACTCCTACATAGGAGAAGGGTCGTACGAACGATCTTAGTCTTGCCATCAGGAGCGGAGCCATTCGAGGAACCACTGGAACTGCTTTCTTAATTCTACAGTGCAGGCATGATTTCACGTAATGACGTACTCTGGTGCGGAGACCAGAAATGTGAAAGTGTTGCCGAATTTCATTCACCACTGTTTCACTATTTCCATGTAAGTACTTCTTATGGTACCAACCAATGAGAAGCTGCACCACCTGATGCTTCCGAGGAAGAATTATAGGATTTCTCGCATCATAAGAAAGGTAGTCTGCGAGCGCCGTCCTGCCTTCAAGGCGCAGCACACCTAGTTCGTCAATCACCGGCGACAGTCTTCGAAGTTTGCTATCGCGTTCCAGTTTTACAGTTTCTTTTAAGTGTGGATTGTCGCGAAGTTTAGTAAGGGTATTCTACCTCGTTTGGATAAACTTCACGTTGTACTGCCCTCCAAACAACTGTTTCTTCTATCAACAGTTCCTCATGCTGGAGAGGTCCAGTGTTAGTTTTCTACCGCATCGTTTTACCGCGTAGATTCTGTAGAAACCGCCAAACGTAAGCTACTGTATTTTGAAGATGATTCCATTGAGAGAACCGATTCCACTCGATGAGTTGTACCGGTTGCGTTCGTGATGAATAAGACATGTTCGCAATTCTTCAGCTGTTTCTCGTTCTATGCTCTCAGTTTTTGGCCACTGGTTCTCAGGTTTATATAGAAATTTTGGTCCTTTGAACCATACGCTTTCCGACGAAAAGCTGGGCTCCTTCCCCCACTTGGTCGCTACATCTGCTGGATTACATCGAGATGGTACCCATCTCCATTCGGAAGCTCTCGTTTGGGATATAATTACCCCGACCCGTACAGCCACAAATTGTAGATACCTTCGGTGATTGGAATTAATCCATGAAAGAACGGTTCGAGAGTCGGTTCAGAATACCCGCTTGGTAATCGGCAGCTGATGAGCTGTGCCGATCATCTCCTGCAGACGTACGCCAATCATGGCCGCTTGCAGTTCCAGTTTTGGAATGCTTTGGGCTTTAAGTGGCGCAACCTTTGTTTTAGCCGCCACTAATACACATTTTATTTCGTCTTCGAACTCCGCTCTCAAATATATAACACTGGCAAACGCTCCTTCGCTAGCGTCCACAAATACATGTAGCCACTGCTGCCATCTTTGGCACAGCTCTTCCGGAATGATCTCATCCCAGTCCGTTTTGGCCCGCCAAATGTCCTGGATTAAGATCTTGCCATGAATCAAGAATAACGATAGAAACCCCAAGGGGTCGAACAGACTCTTAACAGTTCGCAACACCTGCCTTTTAGTGGGTCGCACCTTTATTTCAATAGCTGTCGAATGATAGGTGAATACATCTCGATCCGGCCTCCACAGCAAGCCGAGCACTCGTTCCGTCAACTTGGTTTCTCCGAAGTTCATCGATTTTTCTTTATCTGGCGCAGTCTCTCCGATTTCGCGTAGGAATTCCGTAGAATTGGATAACCGATGGCGAATGTGAAAACCTCCACGCGAATGCACCAACCTCACCTTTTGCGCTAACATGATTGCTTCCTCTACACTATCGACGCTGTCGAGATAGTCGTCGACATAGTGTTTTGCCTTTCTCAATAGAAAGGTATTGCAATTGCTCTGAAAACCGACTTTTTAACGGAGGCCCGGAGGGCCGAGTGACATATACCATTCGATTCAGTTCGTCGAGTTCGGCAAATGTCTGTGTGTGTGTGTATGTATGTGTGTATGTATGTATGTGTGTGTATGTGTGTGTGTATGTGACCAAAAATGTCACTCATTTTTCTCAGAGATGGCTGAACCGATTTTGACAAACTTAGTCTCAAATGAAAGGTGCAACATTCCCATAGGCTGCTATTGAATTTCTAATGGATCCGACTTCCGGTTCCGGAATTACAGGGTGATAAGTACGAACACGCAGAAAATGTCGATTTTAATAAATTCTGCAATGAATGTATAAAGGTGAAAAATTTTCCAAAATATGACCACAACTGCTTCGATTTGTAGTATTAGGTCACTAACATCCATTCAAAGTCTATTTGGCCACATTGGCCACCATCCTCGGTTCCGGAAGCCCCGGCGGAAGTATCTAAATTCAGAATAACAGTCACATCGGTTTCTCGGAGATGGCTAGACCGATTCGACTAAACTTGGCCTCAAATGAAAGGTATTGCGTCCCCGTAAATGGCTATTTAATTTCATCCCGATCCGACTTCCGGTTCCGGAGTTACAGGTTGTGGCGTGCGATCACATAGCAAATTGTGATTCAAACCGATACTCCGATGAAAGCAAAAAAGGTAAAAATTTCGCTAAAATGTCTCTCAAACAACTTAAATTTGTTGTTCTAGGTCTAGGTTGGGCCGATTTTCACAAACTTAGTTCCAAATGATAGCTATAATATCCCCACAGATGTCTATAAAATTTCGTACGGATCGCTTATATGGGTCCGGAAATATAGACTAAATCGTCCGGTCACATATGAAATTCCCATATAAGCCAGAACTCAAATTTTTTTTTCAAAGGGGGGACCCCATGAAATTTCAGAAATCGAATTCGTATTTTTGATGCCAAACATCTTTAAAATGCATGAAACGTCGAGATTTTATGTTATCTCGAAAAATTTTTTTTTTGTAAAAATCGACTTTTTGGGACTGCCGATTTCGCACCTTTTTTCAGTTCAATATTACCGTGGCTGTTTTTTTTTCAAAATTTTAGAACTCGAACTCTTTTAATGAATATAAACAACGCACACATTCTCGTGATTCATGATTGAGAAAGGCACAATTGCACCGCTAGGTGGATTAAAATAGGTTTTTTGACTATGGCTTCGACGGCCGCCGGGTACGTTTCTGTGTTCATATTTTTAATGAATTGTGCGGAACACGGAGAGCAGGAGGCACCGAACGTAGCAACATTCATCACGTAAACAGTCGGTTCGTGAGAAGGATGGTCTCTCCACAGTATCCGCTGAGCATGTCGATCTTCCTTCCTAATTAATATCTGGTGGAACATTTCCTGGGTGTCCGCACAGATGGCCACACTCTTCCGTCGAAAACCACAGAGCACAATAGGCAATGAATTCAATAAATCCGGTCCTTTCATGAGCATACTGTTCAATGATACACCTCCCACCTTGGCAGCGGCATCGCAGAATATTCGTACTTTTTTGGGTTTGTTTGGGTTTAAAGCAACTCTAAAAACCAAATCCTACGCGGGTCCGGTTCCTGAAGTTCGTTTTCGGTCAGCGCTTGAATATATCCTTTTTCTATGTATTCGCCGATCTGCTTCCTAACGTTGATTCCCAAATATGGATCCGCAATCATTCGTCTCTCTAAACACTCCATTCGGCGCACTACCATAGAATAGCAGTTCGGAAATTCTGTCGTACCGCCAGAGAAGTCCCGTTTCAAAACGGCTACCCACTCTTTTAGTAGTACTCATCAAGATCTGCTGGGCTCTTTGTTCCTCGGCAGACATCGGACTTGCTACGACCGCCACCCCTAGGTTCTCAAGCCCGAAATGTTGCTTCACCAGCTCGTGTAGTGACTCATCCATGCATTCACAAATATGGAAATTATGAATATTTCTTACGATTCCTGGTTGTATCACCCCGTACACCGACCATCCCAATCTAGTTTTGGACGCAATAGGTTCTTGTGCTCCACCTTCACGTATTTTAAGGCTAGCGCCTAGGTGTGAATGATCGTTACCTATCAGTATCCGTGGAGTCTTTTGATGATAATCTTCAATAGGCAATCCTTTTAAATATGGATATCGACCAACTAGCTCAGTGTAATGCATAGTTTGTACTGGAAGGTTCAAATTATCAACGGTTCTTACATCAGAG
Source organism: Topomyia yanbarensis (assembly GCF_030247195.1). Lineage (NCBI taxonomy): Eukaryota > Metazoa > Arthropoda > Insecta > Diptera > Culicidae > Topomyia > Topomyia yanbarensis. The sequence goes on from NC_080671.1 coordinate 283,585,106, forward strand.
AGTGAGTATTGTTGCTTGGAGTGCACACCTAAAATTTTGAATGAAACTCGCTTCGTGTTCTTTTCTGATCGCGTTACGTTCGCAGTCCATTGTAGGCATAACGGCGTTGATTCTCCATCAACTCCAAGTTGCTCTGCCACAGATTTGTCCACCAAAGTCATTGATGAGCCATCATCCAGGAATGCATAAACAGTAAGCGAGCGACTTTTGCCAGACTGTCACCGGAATTATACCGAAGAGAGTTGTCCGATCGGTATGGTGATGATTAGTCACAGCACTTAGCCCTGATGAAATAGTGCCCATCATATCCTTTGCGCCAGAAGAATGCAGGAGAGGGTGATGACTAGCTTGACAACCTGCAACATCACACCGTCTTTTAGACTTACACGGTCGTTTTCCATGGGCTCCCAGACAGCTTCGGCATAGAGATTGGCTATGTACGGTCTTCCACCTTTCCTCGACCGGTAATTTAGAGAATACGCCACAATTTATTACTCTGTGATCTAATGCTTTGCACACGAGACATGCTGGGCCTACTGCGGAACCGGATGGTAAAGAATTCTACATTTTCCTATTGCTGTTAGGAACGACTTCTTGTAAACCTGATTCATTTACTGCATGAGCTCCTGAAAATGTCTTATCTTTAAGCTTATCCACTTTCCCGCGTAACTGAGGTTTGAGATCGACATGTAGTGTTACTTCAGTTGCTGCGGTAACCAGTGCAGACATATATTGAGCAAAGTCCCCAATCTAACCTAAGATTAGGCGGCAGCTTTTCGACAAGCTCGTATAGCAGCATAGGATTATTAAGGTGTGCCACCTGCCCACCAATCTCAAGGTGATCGATGAGGTTTTGGACAGTTATTCCGTATCCAATCAGGGTATCCAATTTATCTGATCTCGGAGCAGCCGTTTCACGAACTTTTTGAAGCAACGTATATATAAGTATCTCAGGTCGACCGTATAAGGTTTGTAGAGTTCCCAAAACGTACGGCACTGCCGCCGGCAAAAGGAGTCGGCTTCTGACAGCCTCTAATGCGCAACCCTTCAAACTGTGCTGCAAACGTATCATGTTTTCCGCCTGGGTATACCCACAGGCTTGCGTGGAGTTGTGAAATGAGCTGATGAAGAGTGGCCACTCCTCAGGATTCCCGGAAAATATCGGTAACTCTCGGGGAATGACCTGTCGTGCAGAAAGCTGTTGAGGGGTGGGCCCGTTGTATGCTGGTTCGTCACGTTCTCCTGAACCCGCCGTCGGCATAGGTGGTGGTGGCAAAGGACGCGGATCAGGCCCATCTGCCAAGGGAGTGCCGCTCTGCAGTACACTCTTTTCTCGAACGACGCCATCGAATGGATTCAAGAATATATCACGAGGCACCGGCACGGAATTGTGGTCAATGCCGAGCTGACCGTGTTTCGTACTTCCCTGCTGACCAACGATTGTTGTCAACCTACCCGACAGACCACCTGCGGCAGTACCAATGAACGATTCATTCAAGGAAATACCTGCCAACGTTAAAGCTCGCTGGAGGGAGCTGGGATCGGGATTACCGGATAGTGTTCTGTCTTCTTCTCCAGAGACTGGTTTGCAAGTCGCTTGTACGGTGGTCGCGGAACATTGCTTGGTCGCAATGGCTGTCATTGCCGGAATTCGCATCGTTGAACTAGCCACACCAACCTGCTGCTCGTGACCTCTCCAATCCTGGACTTTGCTGAAGCCGCTCTGATGGGATTTGACACTTACTTCATCTTTCTCTTCTGCCAGCTCCTCCTCCAATAGACGAAATTTCTCTTCTTCAAAGACCTCGTCCAACTGAAGTTGCTTCCGTTCTATTTCTGAATCCTTCTGAATTACCGCGACGCGCACCCCTCAATCCAGAATGTATCGATGTGTTTTATTTCCCGATTGGTTTATGATGTTTTCATCACACGCCTCAGATTTTAGAATATTTGTTATGTCTTTACCTTCCGAAGTAGAGTCTAAGCTATTAAATTTGTTACGTTTCTTTGATGCTTTGTTCGTGTTATCTCGTCCACTCCCGTTAATCAAAGATTTATCTTCTGATTGGTTTTTCAACACAGTTTTATTATGTTCTTAAAACACTATCGTATCAGCGCCCAAATCACTTTCTCTTCAGCGTAATCTTCACTCAAAATGCTTCTTTTTTTCTGCTAAGTTTCGATCACTTCACTTCCACCGACTGACTTAGCGGCGCGAGAACTCTCTAACAGACTGGCCTTTTCGCCAGCGGCGTGCGAACCCTAATTAACTTTTCACGACTGACCTCTTCCAATCTGACGCAAAAGACTTTTATCATTTCGTCTGTGTAGACTTCTCTCTGAGGGAGTCTCAGACCTAAACAAAACACTATTTCCTCGCTCGCGAGAGTAAAGTCCCCGGTGAATGAATCAGTAGTTCATTATGATTCATACGCGGAAGCCTTTGTTTTCTACAACGGCGTCGCCGCTGTGGCTAACGACAACAATTTATGTTTAATTAAACAAAACGTTTATCGCGGTTTCGTAAGCATATGGCTTGGAAAGCGCGATTGCATCAGAATATCAGCTTAGCTTAAGGCTATAGCTGATGAAGTAACCTACTTCCGCGTTGCATCACATGAAATTTGCCAGGGTTGATGCTGGCCGAAAACTATGGGCGCTGCATGCCCCCTTACTTACTGAGCTTGATGTTGCCTCGGAGAGACGCATCATCAAGACGATTGCGCGGGTTATACGAAAAATTTGTGTCAAAAGTCTTTTGTGTCCTACCTCCTAAGATTGCCATTACAAAATTATGTTTCTTGTCACTATTAGCAAAAAAGGGAGAATATTTACAGTTTTCTTGTCATAGACTTTTCATTTTTTTCTTTTAACATTCTAGCCTTACGATGGTCCTAGTGTGCACCCCTGCTGTCCTTCTCGTGGCTCTTCCAATGCTTATACCGGTGTTTTCACCAGTGTGCTGCCTGGCTGCTTCCTCTCGGGTCGATAATGGTTTTCGGGACTTTGATCTCGGGGCACCTCCTCTGGTCCTGCACCCTCCTAGTGGTATACTGTCTTCATGTTTCGTTTATATTCGCACCAGTCAGAGTTTGGTGTTTCTGACTGTGCCTTCCATTCGCCTTGCTTCGGGATGTCCAACCACCAGTGTCTAACATGACGGTGGCTGTCTTTCGGCGCAAAGTCGGTTTTGGTAATTCCGACTGCGTATAGTGCCTCATTATTGGAGCGGCTGACTGGGCTTTTGATTTTCTCCAGTCGTGTCTTCGTTCGGTAATTCACCGCAGTCGGACGTTATGGTAGTTCCGACTGGGGCAATATATATGTATTGGCCAAGCATCAGTCGAATTGTAGTGTGTCGACTGTGCGGCATACTTCTTGTTCTTGTATCATCGGTCAGAGTGTAATGTTCCGACCGAAGTACTCTGTAGTTAATTATATGACCGTAGTCGTATTGTGATGTCCCGGCTGTGGCCTTTTTGCTCGTGTTTTGGAGTGAGCCGGGTATTGGCTGTACCGACTTCACTCCCTACGTCTTCTTCTTACTTCCAGTAGCGTATACTCATTCCATGCCGGTTTGGCTTTCCGTTTCTTGTTCTTGTTGTCTTCTTTGGCGCCCCTCAATCGTTCCCGTCACCACCTTCGACTGGTTCCATCCTTATCGAACGCGTTCGGTAGTCTAACAAAGCTACCTTAATCCATCCTTGTCGAACGCGGTGGGTAGTGCTCATGACTACCTTCTCCACAGGGCACACACTTCTCTGGACTTCTGCTTCCACTTTATACAAAATCTCCTATGTTGTTGTTTATTACCTTCACCAACAGGCCCCTTGGCCCCAATGGTGGTTGCTTAAACTAATTACATTTTAGTATTGACAACATTTTCACTTTTATCGCATTCCGCTTCCTGTTGAAGTCAAAGGCCGTCGCCACACTGTTAAAAATTCGTTGGAGTCCGGTAACAGCGCTCTGGCAACCATAGTTGGTTCTCCTGAACGGAACTCGCAGAAGGGATTGTAGGGCAATCCACTCTGGCAGAGAGTAAGTCCGAGACGAACAGGGCTCGAGAGCAGTCCCTCCGAATGCTGAGTTTATCGAGGTGTATAAGCTGGCAACGGTTTTCATAGCTCGGCAGCTGAAATCTGTTTCGCCATGGGAGATGACGAAGGGCGACGCGTATGAACCTGCGTTGGACAGCCTCGATTCTGTCAATCCCGTTCTGGTAGTACGGATTCCAAACAGCTGAACAATATTCTAACGTTGAGCGGACCAACGCGCAGTAAAGCGATTTAAGACAATATACGTCCCTGAAGTTTTTCGCTATTCGGAAGATGAACCCAAGCTGTCGTGATGCCTTATCCACGATGTATGACGTATGTGGTTTGAATGTTAATGCCGAATCCATGATGACTCCGAGATCTTTGATGTGAGAGTGTCTTGGAATGCTCGAGCCGAAGAAATGGTAGTTAAACTGAGTCGATTGGCGTTTCCGCGTGAACGTAACGATTGAGCATTTGCTCGGGTTTAAAACCATTCTGTTTAGATCACACCACGTACTAAAGTTGTTCAGTTCCCTCTGAAGAAGCTCGGCATCGGTTTTATCCCGTATTTTTTGAAAATTTTTCATGTCGTCGACGAAAGAAAGGCGGGGTCCTTGTAATGTGAAATTGACGTCATTAAAGTAGAGGAGAAATATTACTGGACCAAGATGGCTTCCATGTGGTATGCCGAATGTAGCGAAGAATGGTGCAGATAGACAGTCCTTAATGCTGATTTGGAGTTGCCTTCCATCGAGGTAGGAACGAAACCAGCGCAGAAGTTGTCCATGAATGCCGAGTTTGTCCAACTTCGCTATTGCGATATCATGGTTGATTTTGTCGAAGGCCGCAGATAGATCCATATAAATAGCATCGGTTTGCAATCCGTCAGCGAATGCATCCATTACATATGTTGTGAACGAGAGCAGGTTTGTCGTTGTTGATCGTTTAGGCATGAAACCATGTTGGTCATCTGCAATGTAGTGTTTGCAGTGAAAGAAAATAGGATCTAACACAACCAACTCGAACAGTTTTGATACAGCATTTAAGCACGAAATTCCCCGATAATTGTCAATGTTCGATTTGTTTCCTTTTTTATGAACTGGAAACATGTGCGCTGCTTTCCAACAGGAAGGGAATGTACCAGTAGTGAGTGATAGCTCGAAGACTCGCCGAAGTGGTTCAAGAAGCCCGCTGATGCACTTTTTGACAAAAATCGAGGGAACACCATCTGGACCTGGGGAACAAGATGCTTTCAGTTTGGCATTTGCTGCAAGAATGGCAGCATTATCGACACAAATTCGGTTGATGGTTCGTCCTAGAGAAGGAGTTAAATTAGCGGCGGCAGCGACTTGTTGTGGTGGAAGGCGCTCGTGGGAAAAAACGCTTGAAAATTTGTCGGAGAACAGTTGGCAAATTTCCTTAGTGTCAGTGCCTAAAACTCCATTAAACGACATACAAGATGGCAAACCGGATTCTTTTCGCTGCTCGTTAACATACTTCCAGAACGACTTGGGCTTGGATTTCAGTTGACGCTCGACGTTTCGCTGGTGTCTAAAAAAGGCGCGTCTGCTTTGTTGTTTGTATTCGTGGTTGAGTTGAAAGTAGTGATTTCGTAATGCAAGAGTCTTATGCTTCGAGAATTTTTTAAATGCAGCTCGTTTGGCAGATTTTAAACGTCTAAGGACGGTTGATTGCCAGGGAGGGTGTTCATCGGTACTAATTGTTCGTTTTGGTACATGACGTCGATAAGGTAGTTAAGAATACTAGAAAACGTCATCGCTGCTTCGTTCGCGTCGTCATTGTTAATATTTTCGTCCCAGTTTATATCCAACAGCGTGCTAACGATGCTGTCGTAGTCAGCGTTTTTAAAATCGTAGACGATAGAGCTTGAGACGTCTTCAAAATTAACTCCTAGGTTACCAGCGAATACAAGATGTAGTGGGGGATGATGACGCACCTGCTTGACTAAAGGTGTCGGTGCAGTGCAGCAGTACGGAGCGCAGTCCCGGGCACTTACAAAGCAGAGGTCCAATGTACGTCCATTCTCGTTGGTGACATTATTAATTTGCCGAAGAGTTGCGCTACTGTAGTTGTCCAAAATACAACTGGCATTGTTAATAAGCGCAGATTTTTCGATATCCAATCGTAGAAAACCATTACTTGCTTGGCACCACGTCAAGCCAGGTAAGTTGAAGTCGCCCAGTATAACGATATCATCAGACGGGGCGGCGATCGAGGCGATAAAAGAAACGGAGGAAAGATGTGCATCGATCAGGCTGGAATCACGAATTCTGTCAGGTGGAAAAGACACAACACACAGGAACAGATTGCGATCGGCAAGTTTCACTGATATCCACACTTGCTCGGAGCTCGCCCACCGGTCATCGTTGATCACTCGGGCTTTTATACCACGGCGAACGGCGATAAGAACACCACCTGATGTCTTGTGGCTGTTGAGGGCATTGCGGTCACAGCGGTAGATATCGAATGTTGAACCAAAGACCTGGCGAGACAGAGTACGGTTGTTGAGCCACGTCTCGGTCAAGGCGATAATGTCGTAACAGCAACCCGTGGTCGCGAGCAAATAGCTGTTCGTTGATGAATTTAAGCCACCAACATTCTGGTAGTAAACCTCGATGTTGTTGGAGGACGGATCAGGTACAGCAGAGAGCGAAGCCATGTTGCCATGTAGGAAGATCCTTTCGTCAATCCCACGAACAGTATCGGAACGGTTCACGGTCGCCTGGTCGACTGTGGTGAGGGATTCGAGGCATCCCGAATCAACTGCGTCGCGCTCCAAAATACGACTATCGTCGTCGTCGAGAGAAATGGTTGGCATCTGATAACAAGATGTCGGAGCAAAAGGCAAAAAACTGGAAGCGAAGAATACATCAGCGCTTGAAGTGTTCGGAACAGATGTATACTTGCCATTTGCGGCAGGTTGGAAGACCCTTTCACCCATCCCACACACAGGACCGGGACGACTGATGATCGCTGGCTGCAAGTGCTCGACTGTGGCGGGGGGATCGAGGGCTTCCATAGTGCCAAGTGCGGTGCGTCCCAGTATGCGTTGGAACCCGATGGCGGAATGCGGAGAGCAGGAACAGGGTGGTAGCAGCTTGCGGCGAGAGTCGTACGATGAGCTAGAAGCGTGAATCGGTTCAACCGTTGTATCGTTACAATTTTTATAATACTTGCCGAGAAAGGCGGCTTGGAAGACACTTTCCCCACCCACACATACAGGACCGGGACGACTGATGAACGCTGGCGGCAAGGGCTCGACTGTAGCGGGGGGATCGAGGGCTTCCAACTGCGTTGCATCCCAGTATGCGATCGGCATCGATACTCCTTCACAAGGGTGGTGTGGTTTGGTATAGTGGCATGGCCAATCGTTGCGGAGTCCTCTGCAGGACCATTGATGGGCCGGGTTGCGTTAGAGAGGTACATGCTTCTTCTGGAGGCGGTGGAACATCAGTCGGCGGGCTCCAAATGTTCTGGGTACGGCTGTCTTCGAATTCCCTGAACAGTATGCCTTGCGGCCATGTGTCAGGATTAAGAGCTGCATCACGGTACTTTGGGTGAACTCCAACTTTGAAGGATATGAAGTTCAAAGTACTGACGTCTATGCCTTTTTTAACAAGCGGAATAACCTTTATCTCCTCGTTACAATTTAGTCCTTCTTTTGACATTTTTTCGACAGTCTCTTTGCTAACGCTAGGATGAAAGCGGGAAAGATACATCCAGAGCAACGGCGAGGGAGGTGGAACCGCAACAATGTTGCTATTATCGACTAGCTTTCGACCACCAACAAGAATATTGCTCGGATCAGGGCCATCCTCGCGACGACGTTTCTGAGGTGGTCGAGAGGTACCGGAGTGTGGCCGGACTGGAGTAGCTGTTGAAACCTTTCTAGCCAGGCGCGAAATTTGCTGGTTATTTTTGGATAACTCGGCCTTTAGTTCAGCACAGACGTGATCTGTTTTCCCAGCGATAGCAGCGATAACACATCCTAGTGAAGAAACGGTGTCGCGAAAGCGAGCAAACTTCATCAGCTTGACACATTCATTGCACATCCAAAATAAGTTTGGGTTTTCCGCAAGTTTTTTCAAAAACGGCTTGTTAAGTTGTTTCCCACATTGCATATGTACCACATTTTTGCAAAAACCCATACATTCAACAAAGTCGTCATCCGATTTGACGGTTTTCGCGCAGTGATAGCATGCACTTGCCATAATGCGTGCCGATCTGAGAATGCGAACAATGAAATATAGATGGCGCTTCGTTCAGTGGAAAGTTTTGGTGGTTAAGTCACAGAAGTTCACTCAGGTACGTTCTTCGCTGATTTTTTCGCAACACAAAAGCAAACAGGAGACACTTTCACACTGCACAATAACAATGTTAAAAACAAAATACTGAGTCGATTAACACGATAAAGAACGATAAAAACTTCACAAATCTCGTCAAAAAGTAAAAATAGTTGGAGCGATTTATGTAAACAACTAATCGGTAGGAATACACTGAATCAAAAATCGTGTATATGTATCGTGTATATCCTATGTTTAATAGTTATTATTATTTTTGTCAATATACCTTATTTGCTTATTTGTTGTACGGTTTTGATAATTTGACTGCTATAGATTATTATTGTATTAAAAATATAAACAAACTAATTTTTTTTTGTGTTATCTTCATTCTCAACCTGTAATTTACTATATCTATTTAATTATTTCAATTGATGTTTGTTTTCAATCATTTGCTATAATCTTTAAAATTTGTCATATGTGAAATTACTTTTGTTTATAGTTTATTTTAAAGTGAGAACCGACTCGATTGGCAATCTTCCTAATCTTCTAATTTTTTTTTGTCGGTGATTCTTTGCAAAAAAAAAGTGTTAGTGGTTAGTATGTTTCCCCCAATTCCTTCTTTTTCTCCGAATGTGTTTTTTTTGTTGTTCGAGATCTTTTGCTTACTTTGCTCGTTTTAATAATTTCGAGTTCTTTTGCCTGTTGTGCTCGTTTTTGGTAAATTATTTTTTTGTAATTGTATTCTTTTTTTTTCTTGTTTTGTTTTTCTTTTCATAATTTTTTTTTCATAATATAATTTTTCTTTTCATAGCATTTTTTTTCAAAAATGTTTTGTGTCGACAGCATTTGTCGAAGCGAGGTAAGTATTTTTGCGGTAATACTTGGTTGTCTTCCTTCCTGTCTAATGTGGTTCCGTGTATGTTGCTTCGACATCTCCCCCTATCCAATTGAGGTTGACCCAGGAGGGTACCTGTAAATAAAGACTTAAATTCCTGGAAATAGATACATGGTATTGCTAACCATGTGGTTATGAAAGAAAAGTACTCTGTAATCTTACTTACCCTAATTAGCTATATCGATCCTAGAGAGTACTTGAAAATTATAATTGCCAATGTGGACTGATGCGCAACTTGTGAAACCAAATCGAAATTCTCCTATTAACATTTAGAAAGATAGAAAAAAATATAACGCCCTTTGGCTGATTTGCGATTCTTGTGAAATTACCACAAAATTCTTCTGCAGTGTCTGTCTCTACTGCAACTTGATAACTTTCTTGTTTTTGCATTTTCTCCTTTTCATAAAATATTTCCCATCTGGGCGTTTTCTCGCCATTTGTTTAACTGCATTTTTTATGTTTATATTTTAACCAGTACTTGGACGGATTCATGTCGCGCCTCTTTGGTAAAATGTAATCTTCTGAGCGTGTTCGCTACACGCCTCTTTATAAATTGTTTAATAAAAATTTTCTATTCCCACTTTCACGTTTTTCGTGATGCTCTCATCACCTATATGTTATAGTGTCCATTAACACTTCTCTTTAATTATGAAACTTTTTCCCTTGTTTTCACCGCTAAGATCTCCTAATGATTATTCCCTTCGTCTTTGTCTCGTATTCCTGTTCTTCACCCTTTTCGCCCTTACTTGGTTTGTCCTCGTTTGTCAACCTCTTCGTCCTATCTGAAATTTTAAACACTCGTTCGTAATTCATTCATTTATCATACATCCTGGCGTCAGTTTCTTGTGTATCATACACCCTTTTCACTGCAGGGGTCTGACTTCCCCTTGCTCATTCGTTCTTGTGTTCTCATCTCGATACTTCGGCATTGTTCACTCCGGAGTTTCAAATCGTAGTATAGCTTACACGATCCGATTTAGAAAATACGTGAGACCCCCCCCCCTATAATTTTGGCTCTAGCTCTTGTCCTTCGACTCTGGCTTTTGGCTCTACTTTTATTTTGGCTCTGGTTCACTGACTCGGGCCTTCTTATATGTTTCTTTTTATAACATTGTGATCGGCTCAGGTGCTTTGACTCTGGCTCTTGACTCTTCACTTTTATTTCGGCTCTGGATCGATGACTCAGGCCTTCTTGTATTTACCTTTTTTTTAACATTGTATTCGGCTCAGGTTTCTCGGACTCTGACCATCTCTTGTATTCGATTTTGTTATCAGTGTTTTGCTACCTTCATTCTGATTGGCCTTTTTCCATGTATTCAATTTATATTACTTTTATTCGCAACCTTTCCTTCGATTGCATCTTTTTCATGTTTTTATCATATCCCATATTTTATACGACAGTCTTCTTGACTCGTAAATAATAAAAAAATTTCCCACTTTCTGGCTTTATATTTTCTACCATTTTAAATTGCTTTTTATCGACAGACACTGCTTATTTTATTTTAAACTTTTGATTTTTTTTCTGACATAAACCCTTTTTTTAAATTAAACATTATGTCCTCGTATTATACTCTGCCCTTCATTTTGCATTCCGTTCTTTATTTGTTCTTCGCTGTGTTGTTCGTATACATATTTATTCTTTGTTCCTATTTCAGTATACACAATGCTGACTAGTATATACATATTGATTTAATAGCTACTTGTGTTTATATGTAGAATAGTTTAATAAGGTGAATATGTACATATGTATTTACAACTATGTACATTTTTTTATTAGAACTCAGTCCATATACCTTTTTAATCGGTTGACATGTACTTTCTCAAGTCTATTTCCGTTTTTAATTACGGCTGTTTGCTCACTTGGCAGTTCGACCACTTCGTATGGTCCTCTCCATAGATTTTGCAATTTCTGTCCCACGCCCATGGGGGTTGCGTGTACTAGTACTAAATCCCCCCACGTAGGTGTCCATTCGTTCGTTGATTTGTCGTAGAGTTCTTTCCTTTTTTGCTTTGACAAAATGAGATTTTCTTTTGCCGTTGCGTGCATTTTGGCGAAGCATTTTTTAATCTCGCCCGCGTAGCTGTCATAATAAATTTCCCGGTCTTTTCGTTCATAAACTGACGTGGGAAGTGTCGCCTTTCACCCGAACATCAATTCGTACGGTGTAAATCCGGTCGATGAGTTCGTTGTGGTGTTGTACTCGAATGTGAAGAATGGGAGTAACTGGTCCCAAGTGCCGTGTTCTCCACATATGTACTGTCTTAAGTAAATTTTTAATTCCCTATTGGCTCTCTCTACTAAGTTTGCCTGCGGGTGGTACGCACTGGTAGTTATCTTCTTTATCTTTAGAATTTTGCATACATTATTCATTAGAGAGCTAACGAAGTTTGTGCCGTTATCTGTAACTAGCTCCTGTGGAGTACCAAATTTACAGATCACATGTTCTACGAAAGTCCGCGCTACTGTTTCGCTTTCTTGATTCTCCATTGGTGCTACGATTAGGTATCTGGTGAGGTCATTCTACACCACCAACCCATATTTGTTTCCCCAGTTTGATTCGGGTAGGACAACTATATCCATATATAATTTTTCCAACGGTTCCGTTGCCGTTGTAGTAATTTTCATTGGAATCCTATTCCTCTTGTGGATCTTGTTTTTCTGGCACGACTCGCATTGTCGTACGTAATTCTGTTATAATCTTGTTTATGTTTATGTTTATTACCTTCACCAACAAGCCCCTTGGCCCCAATGGTGGTTGCTTAAACTAATTACATTTTAAAATTGACAACATTTTCGCTTTTATAGCATTCCGCGTCCGGTTGAAGTCAAAGGCCGTCGCCACACTGTTAAAAATTCGTTGGAGTCCGGTTACAGCGCTCTGGCAACCATAGTTGGTTCTCCTGAACGGAACTCGCAGAAGGGAGTTATTACGTAGAGCTCGAACGCGGCCTTGAAGATCCAGACGTCCGAGGATTGTAGGGCAATCCACTCTGGCGGAGAGTAAGTCCGAGACGAACAGGGCTCGAGAGCAGTCCCTCCGAATGCTGAGTGTATCGAGGTGTATAAGCTGGCAACGGTTTTCATAGCTCGGCAGCTGAAATCTGTTTCGCCATGGGAGATGACGAAGGGCGACGCGTATGAACCTGCGTTGGACAGCCTCGATTCTGTCAATCCCGTTCTGGTAGTACGGATTCCAAACAGCTGAACAATATTCTAACGTTGAGCGGACCAACGCGCAGTAAAGCGATTTAAGACAATATACGTCCCTGAAGTTTTTCGCTATTCGGAAGATGAACCCAAGCTGTCGTGATGCCTTATCCACGATGTATGACGTATGTGGTTTGAATGTTAATGCCGAATCCATGATGACTCCGAGATCTTTGATGTGAGAGTGTCTTGGAATGCTCGAGCCGAAGAAATGGTAGTTAAACTGAGTCGGTTGGCGTTTCCGCGTGAACGTAACGATTGAGCATTTGCTCGGGTTTAAAACTATTCTATTTTGATCACACCACGTGCTAAAGCTGTCCAGATCCCTCTGAAGAAGCTCGGCATTGGTTTTATCCCGTATTTGTTGAAAAATTTTCATGTCGTCGGCGAAAGAAAGGCGGGGTCCTTGTAATGTGAAATTGACGTCATTAAAGTAGAGGAGGAATATTACTGGACCGAGATGGCTTCCTTGTGGTATGCCGGATGTAGCGAAGAATGGTGCAGATAGACAGTCCTTAATGCTGATTTGGAGTTGCCTTCCATCGAGGTAGGAACGAAACCAGCGCAGAAGTTGTCCATGAATGCCGAGTTTGTCCAGCTTCGCTATTGCGATATCATGGTTGATTTTGTCGAAGGCCGCAGATAGATCCATATAAATAGCATCGGTTTGCAATCCGTCAGCGAATGCATCCATTACATATGTTGTGAACGAGAGCAGGTTTGTCGTTGTCGATCGTTTAGGCATGAAACCGTGTTGGTCATCTGCAATGTAGTGTTTGCAGTGAAAGAAAATAGGATCTAACACAATCAGCTCGAACAGTTTTGATACAGCACTTAAACACGAGATTCCCCGATAATTGTCAATGTTCGATTTGTTTCCTATTTTATGAACTGGAAACATGCGCGCTGCTTTCCAGCCGGAAGGGAATGTACCAGTAGTAAGTGATAGCTCGAAGACTCGCCGAAGTGGTTCAAGAAGCCCGCTGATGCACTTTTTGACAAAAATCGAGAGAACACCATCTGGACCTGGGGAACAAGATGCTTTCAGTTTGGCATTTGCTGCAAGAATGGCAGCATTATCGACACAAATTCGGTTGATGGTTCGTCCTAGAGAAGGAGTTAAATTAGCGGCGGCAGCGACTTGTTGTGGTGGCAAGCGCTCGTTGGAAAAAACGCTTGAAAATTTGTCGGAGAACAGTTGGCAAATTTCCTTAGTGTCAGTGCCTAAAACGCCACAGCGACATACAAGATGGCAAACCGGATTCCTTTCGCTGGTCGTTAACATACTTCCAGAACGCTTGGATTTCAGTTGACGCTCGACGTTTCGCTGGTGTCTAAAAAGGCGCGTCTGCTTTGTTGTTTGTATTCGTGGTTGAGTTGAAAGTAGTGATTTCGTAATGCAAGTGTCTTATGCTTCGAGAATTTTTTAAATGCAGCTCGTTTGGCAGATTTTAAACGTCTAAGGACGGTTGATTGCCAGGGAGGGTGTTCATCGGTACTAATTGTTCGTTATGGTACATGGCGGTCGTCAATCGCTGCTTCGTTCGCGTCGTCATTGTTAATATTTTCGTCCCAGTTTATATCCAACAGCGTGCTAACGATGCTGTCGTAGTCAGCGTTTTTAAAATCGTAGACGATAGAGCTTGAGACGTCTTTAAAATTCACTCCTAAGTTACCAGCGAATACAAGATGTAGTGGGGGATGATGACGCACCTGCTTGACTAAAGGTGTCGGTGCAGTGCAGCAGTACGGAGCGCAGTCCCGGGCACTTACAAAGCAGAGGTCCAATGTACGTCCATTCTCGTTGGTGACATTATTAATTTGCCGAAGAGTTGCGCTACTGTAGTTGTCCAAAATACAACTGGCATTGTTAATAAGCGCAGATTTTTCGATATCCAATCGTAGAAAACCATTACTTGCTTGGCACCACGTCAAGCCAGGTAAGTTGAAGTCGCCCAGTATAACGATATCATCAGACGGGGCGGCGATCGAGGCGATAAAAAAACGGAGGAAAGATGTACATCGATCAGGCTGGAATCACGAATTCGGTCAGGTGGAAAATACACAACACACAGGAACAGATTGCGATCGGCAAGTTTCACTGATATCCACACTTGCTCGGAGCTCGCCCACCGGTCATCGTTGATCACTCGGGCTTTTATACCGCGCCGAACGGCGATAAGCACACCACCGCCTGATGTCTTGTGGCTGTTGAGGGCATTGCGGTCACAGCGGTAGACATCGAATGTTGAACCAAAGACCTGGCGAGACAGAGTACGGTTGTCGAGCCACGTCTCGGTCAAGGCGATAACGTCGTAACAGCAACCCGTGGTCGCGAGCAAATGGCTGTCCGTTGATGAATTTAGGCCACCAACATTCTGGTAGTAAACCTCGATGTTGTTGTAGGACGGATCAGGTACAGCAGAGAGCGAAGCCATGTTGCCGTGTAGGAAGATCCTTTCGTCAATCTCACGAACAGTATCGGAACGGTTCACGGTCGCCTGGTCGACTGTGGTGAGGGATTCGAGGCATCCCGAATCAACTGCGTCGCGCCCCAAAATACGACTATCGTCGTCGTCGAGAGAAATGGTTGGCATCTGATAACAAGATGTCGGAGCAAAAGGCAAAAAACTGGAAGCGAAGAATACATCAGCGCTTGAAGTGTTCGGAACAGATGTATACTTGCCATTTGCGGCAGGTTGGAAGACCCTTTCACCCATCCCACACACAGGACCGGGACGACTGATGATCGCTGGCTGCAAGTGCTCGACTGTGGCGGGGGGATCGAGGGCTTCCATAGTGCCAACTGCGGTGCGTCCCAGTATGCGTTAGAACCCGATGGCGGAATGCGGAGAGCAGGAACGGAGTGGTAGCAGCTTGCGGCGAGATTCGTACGATGAGCTAGAAGCGTGAATCGGTTCAACCGTTGTATCGTTACAATTTTTATTATACTTGCCGAGAAAGGCGGCTTGGAAGACCCTTTCCCCACCCACACATACAGGACCGGGACGACTGATGAACGCTGGCGGCAAGGGCTCGACTGTAGCGGGGGGATCGAGGGCTTCCATAGTACCAACTGCGTTGCATCCCAGTATGCGATCGGCATCGATACTCCTTCACAAGGGCGGTGTGGCTTGGTATAGTGGCATGGCCAATCGTTGCGGAGTCCTCTGCAGGACCATTGATGGGCCGGGTTGCATTAGAGAGGTACATGCTTCTTCTGGAATTCGGTGGTAATTTTCTACATCTCTGCGCATGTTATTCCACTGGAATAGATTCTTAATTCTGCGAAGCATGCGTTTCGCTCCCACGTGTCCTCCTAGAGGGGCATCGTGGAATTCCAGTAAGATTCTTTCTACTTCCTCTGTTTTTACTGCAATGCGCTCGCAATCCGAATTGTACAGCGTACATTGCTTTCTGCCTTTCCATGCCGCGAATTGCAGCATTTGGATCGCCTCATATTGTCTAATTTTTCTAAATGAAACAACCTGTATGTTACTTGCGTTGGGCATTTTGCTGATCAATGTGGCAAAGCCCCGCATGAATATGTCAAAAAAGTCTTTGCTGTCTAACAGCGTATTGGCATTTCCTGGCATTATGATGCCAAATAGGTTTTTGTCTGGGACAGAAATGATACTGTCCTGCACATAATCCTTCAGTCCATGCGGTAAATCACAAATTTTAGAAATTTCAGCGTACGATGTTCTGCTATTCAAAATAACAAAATTGGCGTCATATATTCCTTCGGTGTCAATCACCGATGCAAAACTAAGGATTTCGGTGGGGATTGATTTGTCAAAATCGTCACTGGCGGCTTGATTATTTCTCGATGTTTCGGCGTATTTTCTTTGCTTTTGCGCTCGCGTCAATACTAACACCGGGACAGCTGATTCTTTGTTTTTGTCATCCATTTCATTGTTTTGTGGTAGGCGAGATAGAAAATCCGCAACCACATTCTCTCTTCCTTGCTTATATCGGATGTCGCACTCAAGGCCTTGTAGTTTGCGCCGTAAGCTCGTAAGTGTTGAAGAGGTTTCTTTTAAATGCCAGATTGAAATTAGTGGACGATGGTCCGTATATATTATGAATCGTTGTCCAAATATATAATGCTTAAAGTATTCTACTGCCCATACAATGGCGAGTAATTCTTTCTCAATCGTATGGTAGCGCTTTTCGGCCCCGACCAGTCCTCTGCTTGCATATGCAATTGGGCGGTCTGTTGACTTTTCGTTGGAGAGCACAGCGCCTATTGCAAAGTCGCTGGCGTCCGTAGTAATTACAAAGGTGTCTTCGTAATTTGGTCTTATTAATATTGGGTCCGAAGTTAAGTGTAATCTTAATTCGTTGAAGATCGGATGGTCAGTATGCCCAGTTAGCATACTCCAGCCGCCTTCAGTGGACCGATGTTTTAATTGTCTGGAGCCAGGCCACAAGTCAAACGACTGTAAGGGCACAGACAGGAGCAAGTTGTGTCGTCGCTGCGGCGAGGAGGGACACAAGGCGCTGAAATGCGAGAGGGCACCCAAGTGTCTCATCTGCGCTAGCAAGAAGCAGGGCCGCAACCATGTTATGGGCGGACCTGCTTGTCCCTTCGGGGAGGCGGGAAAGAGGAAGCAATGGCAATCGTCACACAGCTGAATCTTAACCACTGCGCACCTGCTCAGCAGTTACTGTGGCAGTCGGTATTGGAGTCGGGGACAGATGTCGCCCTTCTATCCGACCCGTACAACGTCCCTGCCGACAACGGCAACTGGGTAGCGGACGGGTCTGGAATGGCGGCAATCTGTGCAACAGGTCGGTTCCCGGTCCAGGAGGTACTACAGTCCTCTGCGGAGGGTGTCGCGATTGCCAAGATCAATGGTGTGTTCTATTGTAGCTGCTATGCCCCACCTATGTGGCCAATAGAACAGTTCAACCAGATGATCGATAGGCTCTCGTCTGACATGGTGGGACGAAAGCCGTTTGTCATAGCGGGTGACTTCAACGCTTGGGCGGTGGAGTGGGGCAGCCGCTATACAAATGGTAGGGGCCAAGCGCTTCTGGAGGCGCTTGCGAAACTCGACGCAGTGCTAGTCAATGATGGTTCCGCTAGCACATTCCGTAGGAATGGGGTCGAGTCGTGGATTGACGTAACGTTTGCCAGTCCAAGTTTGGTCCCAGACATGGACTGGAGGGTAGACGAAGGCTACACCCATAGTGATCACCTAGCAATACGCTTCAGGATCAACTTTGGTGTGCAGCATTCTAGGGCGGGTAATCCCTGTCAGGTACGCGGGTGGAAGACCAATCACTTCGACAGCGAAGTTTTCACCGCGGCCCTGGGACTGGAGGCCAACACCGACAGTCTAAGCGGGGATGCGCTGGTAGCTGTTCTATCACGCGCGTGCGACGCCACTATGCCGAGGAAGACCCTGCCAAGAAATGGCAGACGCTCGGTATATTGGTGGAGTGCTGATATCGCAGCCCTACGGTCAGCTTGCCTACAAGCTAGACGTAGGATGCAGCGAGCCCGCACTGAGGAGGGTAGAGTGGAACGACGTGAAGTGTTTCGTGCTGCGAAATCGGCCCTTAACAAGGCCATCAAGCGCAGCAAGAGAGCGTGTTTTGACAAATTGTGCGAGGAGGCCAACGTGAATCCGTGGGGCGATGCCTACAGGATCGTGATGGCAAAGACCAAAGGGGGCTCCTCACCTCCTGAACGGTCACCAGAACGGTTGGCGAGAATTATCGAAGTACTCTTCCCGTCCCGAACCATAAGTCCCTGGCCCCCAGCGCCGCAAGGCACGGCGGGTACGGACGACTTGGTGGCCCCGGTGACGAACGAAGAGCTACTTGCAGTTGCTAATTCTCTAGCGGTGAATAAAGCTCCAGGGCCTGATGGAGTTCCAAACAGCGCTCTCAAGTCAGCAATCATGGCGAACCCGAACATGTTCAGGTTTGCTATGCAGAGATGCCTTGACGAGTGCCGTTTTCCGGATAGATGGAAAAGGCAGAAGCTGGTACTGTTGCCGAAGGCCGGGAAGCCGCCTGGCGACCCATCGGCGTACAGACCAATCTGTCTGATTGACACGACGGGCAAATTGCTTGAGAGGATTATCCTCAACAGGCTAACTCCATACGCAGAAGGTATGGAGGTCCTGTCAAGTAATCAGTTCGGTTTTCGAAAGGGAAAGTCCACGGTGGACGCTATCAACTCAGTGGTAAGGACTGCCGAGATAGCGATCCAACGGAAGAGGCGGGGCATTCGATATTGCGCGTTAGTGACACTTGACGTGAAGAACGCATTCAACAGCGCAAGCTGGGATGCCATCGCGCTCTCGTTACACCGGCTTGGCCTGCCGGTGGGCCTGTACCGGATCTTGGAAAGCTACTTCCAGAACCGTGTACTATTATACGAGACCGATGCCGGTCAGCAAAGTGTTCTTATTACCGCAGGAGTTCCGCAAGGTTCAATCCTGGGCCCGGTACTATGGAACCTTATGTATGATGGGGTTCTGAGACTAAAGTTCCCTCCGGGTGTGAAAATCGTCGGTTTCGCCGATGATGTCACCCTGGCGGTCTACGGGGAGTCAATCTCAGAGGTAGAACTAACGGCGACACACGCGATAAGCATAGTGGCGGAATGGATGAGCGCGAGAGGCCTAGAGCTCGCCCATCACAAGACGGAGGTGGTTGTTGTCAATAACCGCAAGTCGGCACAACAAGCAGTTATCCAAGCGGGAGAAGTTGAGATAACTTCTAAGCGGAGTCTGAAGATTCTTGGGGCCATCATAGACGACAAGCTGACCTTCGGCAGTCATGTCGACTATGCGTGCAAGAAGGCTTCGGTGGCTGTTGCGGCATTATCGAGGATGATGTCCAACAGCTCCAAGGTGTGCGCCAGTAGACGCAGGCTACTGGCCGGTGTCGCCGTATCTATTCTTAGGTACGGTAGACCGTCCTGGGCGAGGACACTGGGAGTAACCAGTTACCGTCGCAAATTGGAGAGCACCTATCGCTTGATGTGTCTCAGAGTGATATCTGCCTACCGCACGGTATCACATGATGCATCCTGCGTGATAGCGGGTATGATGCCAGTCGGGCTGGTCATCCGGGAAGACGAAGATTGTTTCGAATTGCTTGGCAATAGGGGAGTCCGTGAGCGTGCCAGGGTGACCTCGGTCGCCAGATGGCAACGCGAATGGGACAACTCGTCGAGAGGTAGGTGGACCCACCGGCTGATACCCAACATATCTAGCTGGGTGGGAAGACCCCATGGGGAAGTTCACTTCCATCTGACACAATTCCTGTCAGGCCATGGCTGTTTCCGACAGTACCTCCACAGGTTTGGGCACGCCGAGGCCCCAGTCTGCTCAGACTGCCCAGGTGTCGACGAAACTGCGGAGCACGTACTATTCGTATGTCCCCGCTTCGACGTCGAAAGAGGCGCTATGCTAGGCGTCTGCGGCTTGGACACAACCCCTGATACCCTTGTACAGGGGATGTGCCAAGCGGCAGAGAAGTGGAACGCAGTTTCGACTGCCACCACTCAGATTGCCTGCCGGCTGCAGAGAGCATGGAGCGCCGAGCAGCAGGCGAGGAGTTAGAGTGAGTGAATTGGCGGATGATAGACGAAGGTATGGTCTACCCATGCCGAGATGGGAGCGAGTGTGCGAGAATGTAAGGCACGAGTGAGAGCGTACGCTAAGTACGGCCATCCCCCCAGAAGTAATGCCGAAAGGTAGTTCCTGGGGATGGATGGCGGAGCCCAATGGAGTTTAGTCGGTATTAATGGCTGGTCACCATTCGAGTCCGACACGCCCCCAGTGCACCCCGTGCGGTAGATTGGACCCTACCAATAGCACGTGTACTGGGCTAGGACATAAAGGTCTTCTCCATTGTTAAAAAAAAGGCTCCAATTTAACGTTGTGCTCCCTCAGGGCTTTCAAAATTCTCTCCAAGTTTTCGTTGTGTTCCTTTACTGTTCGACCGAACACAATGACATCATCCAAATATACGAAGGCTTTGATACCCTTTAAACCATATAAAATTGTGTTCATTAGTTTTTGGAATGTTGCTGGGCTATTCTTAAGTCCCATTGGCATTCTAGTGAATTCAAAATGACCTCTGTGGGTTGAGAATGCCGTCTTAGCGGCATCCCGTGGGTGAATTGGCACCTGATAAAATCTGGATTTCAAATCCAAAGAGGAGAAATAACAACTATCTCCCACATTGTCCAGTATTTCGTCAATTAATGGTATCGGGTATACAAATTGTTTTGTAATCGTGTTTAGAGCACGAAAGTCTACTACGATTCGATACTTTTTATTACCATTAGCGTCTGGTTTCTTTGGCACACAAAGGACCGGGGCATTCCAGGGACTTCTACTGGGTTTGATGATGCCTTGTTTCTCCATTTCTTCGATTTGTTCATCGATTTGAGTCTTTGTTGACTCCGGAAATCGGTATTGTCTCTTGTTGATGGGGATATTAGTTGACGTTTCTATTTCGTGGATAGCGATATTAGTGTGCGTTAGTTTATCGCCGTTTAAAAAGAACACGTCATTATAGTTTTCAACCATGTTTCTGACTGGTTGAAACATTTCTTCTGTTAGATGGCTAAGGTCTAACTTGCTAGCTAAACCTATTACTCTATCCTGTCCGAGTAAAGGTCTGAACTTACTTTTCCATGAAATCGAAATCCTTGCGTAATTTGAGATCAATTTCATTATAGTTTGAATTCTCCTCGGTTGTCTTTTTAAACCCATTTTTGTTGTGGGTCCTTCCCGCGGTATTATTGTTTTTAATTGGTGGAATTGTAGCAACAACGTTATGTTCTTTGGTGTAGATCATATATCGTTGTGTGCCAGATGTAATTTCCTCCGCGAAGAAAGTCCCATTTTTACCTGGGCCTTCGCTCGGGAAAAAACTGTCCAGCGAGTATAGCTCGAACTTTGGACTAAATTTTATCGGGTCTTGCTGGATTGTTATAGTACCAGCGGCATTATTTATCATAACCACATATTGGTTTATGAAGTCCGCCCCCAAAATCCCTTCTAACATCAAGTCTTCCACCACATCAAATTTGGCTGGAAAGGCTCTTCCTGCTATCCAGAAAGTAATCTCTACCGTACCGTAACTAGTTTTGGGTATATTTGCCACTCCTGTGTCCTTCCGATCTATCAATTTTGGATGCACCTATACTTTCAGCTATGTCCTTTCGGATCATGCTACCTCCTGCTCCTGTGTCCAACA
This sequence comes from Topomyia yanbarensis, assembly GCF_030247195.1. Taxonomy (NCBI): domain Eukaryota; kingdom Metazoa; phylum Arthropoda; class Insecta; order Diptera; family Culicidae; genus Topomyia; species Topomyia yanbarensis. The sequence goes on from NC_080671.1 coordinate 283,606,787, forward strand.
GGAAATTTACATCTCCTAGCGGCTCGTTCCCGTTATCTAGTTTTATTCGCGGTAAATTAGTGATGTCCCGCTTCATACGTAACTCTATTCTTTCTGGTGTGTTGCCATGTGCTCTGATTATTCTGACGTTTTCGTTGTTTCTTCTATTGCTTATTGCGCGCATTCTCTTCGAGGGTGTTCGGGCTGGTCCGTCGAACACCCTACTCCCTAGTTTTTTGATTGCGTGTTCCTATATTCTTGTCGTCCGTTCTGCCCGTTTCTGCTATATCTATGGTTCGGGTTATTTGGCCCATTCTGCCTTGAATCTCTATCGTAGTGATAGTTTCTAACTTGGTTCTGTCGACTCCAATTATTGTTTTGGCCGTTTCCTCTGTTATCGTTATCACTATTCTGGTTATTCCAACGTCTATTGTTCTCATTATTCTGATTGTCCCGACTATTATTATTATTCCTATTCTGGCCGTCCCATCTAGTATTGTTCCTGTTCTGGTCATTCCATCTAATATTGTTCCTGTTCCGGTTGTTCTCCGGGAAGTTTTGTCCCCCTTCCCAATTGCTTCTTTGTGGTGGTGAATTATATTGTTGTCTGGACGGTCCAGCGTTCAGTTGCTGTCTATCCCTCCAGTTATTCTGGTCATTCTTATTGGCCCAATTATTTTGTGGTTTGGCGGGTTGGTGTCCTCGCGCCAGTTGGTCGAGGTTACGCAATCTCTGGCTAATACCAGCTATTTCTTCGTATTCTGCGTGCTGTTCCTCTAAATAGTCCAGTAATTCCTCCAATTCCATATCCCTGTGCCCTTGGGCCATTTGAACCAATTGGTGGTTTCTGAAGCCACCAATGCAGTGCAATCTTAGACTTTTGTCCATTGCCCTGCAATTACTGTTGTCCTCGTTGTAAGATTCCAGGTCGCCTTTCAACCCGAGGACTCTAATTCTATACTGATGGAAGGATTCGTTTGGTCCTTGCCTTAGCGTTTCTATTTTTTTCAACAGTGCTTCCACCGGCGTGTTGTCCCCAAATTCTCTTATCAGGTTGGATCTAACATCCGGCCACGTTTCAGCTTTTATCCTGCGGATAGCTGCAGCGGCCTTACCTTTTAATTTCAAGAGCACCACATATATCAGTTGGTCATGAGCCTCGTCGTGTTGTATTTTCTCGGCGAAGTGCTCGATGTGATAAATAAAGGCATCCAGCTCATCCTTTGAACCGTTGAAGTCCGGTATGCATTGGATTGCTTCTGCCTTTGGAAAAACCATGTTTGCAATAGCGTCTTCAATTCTAGAGCTATCGTCAAGGAAGATTTGTTTTATAATATCTAGCTCTTGTTTGAAACTAAGGCTGGTTCTTTCCTCTGGCTTGGTTTTTTCAGGCGTTGCCTCCTCTAGTAATATGTGTGTTGCGGAGCTCCTGGCTCAAAATCTTCTAACTTTGTTTCTTCTTGGGATGATCTGTCCCTGTTAGAGGTCTCTCCTACGTTTTCAGGCTCCTGCACCCTTGTAGAAGATAACAATTCTGCCTGAGACTCAATGGGGTCGGCTACCTGTATGTCTTCTGTACTTAAAAAGTTTCTCGCGGTCGCTGTTTCTTTTGCAGGGACGACTCGCAAGTTTGTTAATGAAATGGAGCGTTTATTCTCTTGTTCGAAAAGTCGGTTTCTCGTTAATTCTTTTGGTTTTTTGATTTAATGACTAGTAGTCTTGATTACTCTATCGCCTTTTTGGTTTGATAACGACGTAGACCTTATTTTTGCCTCGTCGATTGGTTTAATTTTCGTAGACTTTTCAGTTTTCTTCACCACGCGATTTCTTAATTGGATTACCCTATCTGTCATATCTACTTGATAGGTATAGCATTTCTAAAATTCATTTTGCATGTATATCTCTTCTCTTGGATTTCTCAATTTCATATATAGTGGGTGGAAGAAATGTTTATTATTGTTGTTTCTTGATTGCTTGCTCTGTGACCCCCAATGTACGGGCGACATCAAAGGCATACGTAACAAAAACGTTACTTTCGTGAAACAGAACGCTGCTGCTATAGCATGAACTTGACCTACTCCCAGGTCTCGATCAAAGACGTAGCTCGTACGTTTTTGTTTATTAATTAACTCGTTAAAGGAAAACACCAGTACTTATGGTGCTGTGTGCATCATATACGCGGCATCCAACGTCTGACCGTGGTTTCGTTTGTTTAGAAAACAACTGCATTGCTTGCGACGGTTTTCGTCGTCGCAATGGATAAATTAAGTTGGACAGCTACTTTTGCGTGTCACCTACAATGTGCTGCTCCGGGTCATGATACCCTGGTAGCGCTTTCAGTGGATCTTTAATCAGTGATCCTTATATCCTTAAGGATGGTTGATATTAATAAAAAGATTGACCTGATAGCTTGGACTCGCCATTTATATCGGTCTGTTAGTGTTAGTATAACAAATTTGTCATCGATTTAGTGTTAATTTGTCATCAATTTAGTGTTAATTTGTCATCAATCTGAAAATTAATGATTATTTGCTTGAATAATTACTTTAAACCCCGTATATTATGGTTACCAAATGGGCTGAAAGCGAAATGAGGGCATTCTGATTTTTGAACGAGACTAACAAATTTCACTAATCTTTGACTAAATGTATTTGGTTGAGCGGTGTTAAGAAAAGATTTCCAATATCTTTGTAATTGTAACTATGCAGAATATTAGGTCTTGGCATCCTGTGTTACATTTGTATTGATAATATTGCGAGAGATCCCATATTTTTCATCTTCATCTCCAAAAATCAAAGTTTTCCCTTAAGAGAACTTATTGATTAAAGTCCATGAAGTTACTAACAAACTTGCCGGCTGTGCTAAAAAGTGATAGCTGTTCAAAATTCGATGGTTCGAATTAGAGGACAAATCTCAGCGCTCAACAAGATGAGAAACATCAAATGTCAGCGCTCAATCAAGATGAGAAACATGAAAAGTATTAGTTTGTAACTTTTCTTCAGGCAATAAAATTTTTTGGCTGAACTAAACTTTTTGAGTCATTAATATGAACATAACAGATCAAAGGACTCTAAGGGAGTGAATAACTAAAATGCCGAGTAAAATGTTGCAAATAAAGTGGAAACGGTTCACTTACCTGAACTGCATTGTTGCTCTGCCCGTTCTTGCCGAGATGATGTAGACCACTATTTCTACAGCACATGGAGCGCCGCTAGTTCCACAGCACAACTTTACGTGATGCCAAATCTGTTGGAAACACTTTCCAAACTCTTATCAAGCGCAAAACGATGTATTTGTGTGTGACCGTTAACGCACTCTGTCAAAGTTTTGCGAACAAAGAAACTTGCACTGAATCGATTAGATCTGCTGAGTGTTTGCCTTTTTCCACATTTAAGCTATTGCATTTTTCGTGACTGATTTGCGATTTTTTCTTCAGTTTTCAACATCAATATTACGCAGACGATTTACGCATTTTTTTCATCGCATTCAATATTAACACGATCAGAAATCGTCGAATTTCTGCTTTTCTCGAATCTAGTCGAGGTGACTACACTTATGGTTAAGGTTTCCTCGCGACGGGACTTATTTCAGGCATTAAAACTGGTTACCAACAACAAGCAAACTTTCTAAGATATGCCCAAATCCACAATTTTCACTCACTGCCTACTCCAATCTGTCTCCACTACAACTGGACGAGGGAAGCCTCGCGGGCCGTTTTTGGCGTTTCCTAGCCTTTCACTTTTGCGGCTTTAAGTTTCCGCTGTCACCAGATGAATTACCGCGACGCGCACCCCTCAATCCAGAATGTATCGATGTGTTTTATTTCCCGATTGGTTTATGATGTTTTCATCACACGCCTCAGATTTTAGAATATTTGTTATTTTACCTTCCGAAGTAGAGTCTAAGCTATTAAATTTGTTACGTTTCTTTGATGCTTTGTTCGTGTTATCTCGTCCACTCCCGTTAATCAAAGATTTATCTTCTGATTGGTTTTTCAACACAGTTTTATTATATTCTTAAAACACTATCGTATCAGCGCCCAAATCACTTTCTCTTCAGCGTAATCTTCACTCAAAATACTTCTTTTTTTCTGCTAAGTTTCGATCACTTGCAACAGATCACTTGCCGATCGCCTCAATTACCTTCCACCGACTGACTTAGCCGCGCGAGAACTCTCTAACAGACTGGCCTTTTCGCCAGCGGCGTGCGAACCCTAATTAACTTTTCACGACTGACCTCTTCCAATCTGACGCAAAAGACTTTTATGATTTCGTCTGTGTAGACTTCTCTCTGAGGGAGTCTCAGACCTAAACAAAACATTATTTCCTCGCTCGCGAGAGTAAAGTCCCCGATGAATGAATCAGTAGTTCATTATGATTCATACGCGGAAGCCTTTGTTTTCTACAACGGCGTCGCCGCTGTGGCTAACGACAACAATTTATGTTTAATTAAACAAAACGTTTATCGCGATTTCGTAAGCATATGGCTTGGAAAGCGCGATTGCATCAGAATATCAGCTTAGCTTAAGGCTATAGCTGATGAAGTAACCTACTTCCACGTTGCATCACGTGGAATTTGCCAGGGTTGATGCTGGCCGAAAACTATGGGCGCTGCACTTCTGAATCTTTTCCAACTGGTGTTTCCTCTCTTGATCTCTTTTCTCCAATTCCAATTGCTTTTGGGCGAGCGCCTTCTGAGCCGCCAGTCGTTGTATCCGTAGCCGAGTTCGAACCCGCGTGCTGACGCTTGATTGATCATCGTTCGGTACAATCTTCGGTGGAGGTGATAATTCGGAGGAGCACTGAGGGCACATAAAACTCTTCTCGCAAATGCTATCGCCAACATTTACGCAAGTGTAGTGCCACCAGCAATCGCACTTGTCGCACTGCACCATGAAATCGTTGTCCAACTGCGTGCATCCTTTGTCCAACTGCGTGCATCCTATTGTTGGCCGAAGCCGTGGTTCCCGCCAGTTGCAACACGCCGACATTCTTGTCCGCTTTGGACATATTTAGAATGAAATCTTTTAGTTTGTTAGATAGAGATGGAGCTTCGGATCTTCAAAGCAGTTCACGCACGTTTTATGACGGGTGACTTAGCTAAAAGCTTTATAATTCGATTAGATAATTAGATATCAAATATAGGCATAAGTACTCACATTTCATTAACCTCACTTTTCCAAATTCATGTAACTGGTTTAAATTGTATCTAAATGTTCAAATTATTTATATTGTATAATAATTGGACCAAATAATACTTACAGCTTCTATTTAATATTATTAAAAAGATGTTTAATATTGAAACTTTAATAACTATTGCTCGATATTGCTCTAAACGCACATATCGGTTTTCTGTTCAAGCACAATTATTCTTCTTTCCCTAATGATTCTGCCTATCATGCTGCTCTGACATTTGATTTGACCCTCACGTCATTGGGGAGCTATTCATTGGCCGAGGGGTCTGCTACAGGACTGGTGCGACATTCCGTAACAATGGGTTTCGGGTTTTAAAAAAAAGTATGACTGCGCCGTTTGAAGTCCTTCTCTAGACTAACTTATATTTTATTCTTCTGATTTAGATTCCCTACTCGATCGACATATTTGTTGAGTCTTCAATTAATCCTATATGATGATTGGTGTGGCGGGCAAGACGGTGGCTATGTTTATTATACGATAGCGATATGCTTTGGCAGCAATTATGTGCACTGCAACGTCGGTGGCGATGGTGGTTTAGTTAAGGTATTTATTATGCTCGGTGGGTATTTTGTTATGGCTGAAAGATTGGTTGTAACTACTCCTCTTCGCGAAGTCGAGGCGTCTCGGGTCGATAAATGTGCTGGTGCTAGTGATAGTAATTGCGATAACTCTTGTTCTATTTTCAATGAATCATCCTTTGATTTCTTGAATGGTTGTGCTGATTTTTGATGTCTGTGGAAATTGATGCTGATATTTTTTGATCTGAACATGTACAAAATGATGAGAGTAACTCCCAGAATGCTGACTACCGATAAACCGATAGAGAAATGGTGAATGTTACGAGTTGATAGCGCTTCCAAGTGGTTCCGGTTCATTATATGCAGGTCCTCTATAGGTTCGTCGGTGACCTTTTCTTTAATGGTTAAACCGTCCAATGGAATAACCAACGGCGTTTCCATTCTCGTTATCTCGGTATTCTTGAATGTCTTACTGTCTAAAATAATGCTGCAATTGCGATATTCTATTAAGAACGAGCCAGATAAATTTCTGTTGGCTATTCCGCAATCTGATTCTATTTTCACATGCGATTTTGATTTTAAAATTATGTGCTGCGTTGTTAGCTGTTTAATTTCTTTATGATTGTAGTAGTTCTTGAAAGAGCATTTGCCAATCATACCTCGTAATAGTTTTGGAAAACAGTCGTCCTTACTAAAGTCCATCACACTTCCTTCGTTGCATATGCGGTTGCCTTCGATGTTGCAGCAGTCCTTTGTGATGAAGTACGTCCGGTTGTTGCTGATCATGGCTGTGCAGGATGGTAGTTTTAAGATTTTATTTCCGACGGGTAAAGCTTCTAAGATCAAGTAATTGAAAGTGACGTTTTCTAACAAGGATATTTTAACTACAAACACTAATTTGGTCATATTATAAAATACAGAGATTTCTAAGAAATCGTAAACTTGTTCTATGTTTCTTATAACAATGCCCTTCTCTTCCAACCTGTCGATCGAGAACGATAACTCGTTGGGATGGAGTATGTGTTTTGAAATAGTATTAATCTTTGCCAGATGAATGGATTCAGAAATATCTTTAAAACGTGAAATTAGATGATCTAATTGAATGTTTCCATTTATTATTCCGTCTAACACTTGTATGCGTTTATCTATATTTCCTGGCAATTGGTCGTTAAGAATTTTTGCAATATGGCTTTGTTGAGTATTTATCTGCTTAATCATTCTGTTTATTCTATCTTGCATATCTACATTAATTTTCCTTTGCTCATTGTTTTCTCTGACAAGTTGGTTTGTTTGCATAGTAAGATCATCTAAATCTCTAGAAATTTCGATATAGTCTTCATGGTCCATGTTTCCTGTGATAAGTTTAATTCCCGTATCTATAAAATTCACCAATCTTCGTCTTTTTCTTGGTTTCATCTGAAGTCCGAAATAAAGGTTTCGAAGATTGTCAAGTTTTATAGTTGGAATTTCGTTCAATTCCGAATAATTTCCAATATTTCTAAATCCCTTTATGATGGTTTTTACTCTTGTGAAAGTTGGCTCATAGAGGTTAAAATCAATTATATGATAAATTCGGTGTTCGCCTACTTTCATAAAGCTTTCCCCGGCTGTCAACGCCAGTAATCCTGGGTTTTGGTTCAAGTCCATAATCTGTATGCTGCAAAGAGTCATTGAAATTGACGATACTAAGAGTAGTATTGTCTTCATGCTGGAACCTAAAATGATAAAATAATATTAGAATGTTTACCTTTTTACTTCCTTATTCTACGCAAAGCCGCTTTATGTAACTTTCTATTTTTGTCATCTTTATAGGTTTGGATCCGGTCTGAGGATACCTTAACGTTCTCAAACCATTCTTTAGTTTTTGCCTTGACTCCTTGCCTTCTATTATGCACTGGTAGACATCACTCTAATGGAGGAGGATCTTCCCTGGATGAATTTCGATATTGGTGTTGTTTCCTTTGAGTGTTCGAAATCATTACAGCAGTTTCTTCATAAATGTTGTCTCGATACTCTAAAAGTTTTGCGCGGTCGAGAGGCCTCTCTTCTCCATCTTTTATTCCAAAAAATACTTCACGTAGTTTTAGTTTAGTCGATGTGTTGATGGTGTTGTTATACAAGTGACAAGATAGCAAAAACATTTCTTTACTAGTAACGTTCTCGTGTTTGAGTCTGTTACACCTGTAAATTTCGCACAGTGTTGAATGGAACCTTTCAACTATTCCATTCACCTCGCTACAGTTTGTTGGCGTAAAATACTGTTGAATGTTCAAGTTACTCAACATGTCGCGAATTTCTATTGATTTAAAGGCGGGCTCGTTGTCGCTCACGATTAGTTTCGGTGACGCATATTGTGAGATAAATTTAATTAATGCTTTTCTGATATCAACTGTGGTTATAGATTTGATGGCAATTAAGGATGCAAATCTTGACAGTTTATCTACAATTGATAGGAATAAATTGGGTTTGGAAATGAAAATGTCGGCATGAACAATATCCAGAGCACTATGCTATATTTTTTATAGCATAGTGCTTTCGCATAGGCCTGCTAAGCCAAGACAAGTTTCGGTTTCACTGTGTCTCATCGGCATAAACAGAACTTCTGCTCGAACGGGACATCACGTTTGATCAGTCGTTCAATTGAAACACAAAGTGTGTTTTAGTTTTAAGGGATTTGCGTCAAGCCGGCGCTAATCTATTCCGACAATAAGTTAGTGTTGGTTTCTGATGAGGCGAAGCCGAAACGCAACACAGTATGAAATAAGGATTTGTGTCCTCCTGTACAAAGACTGGTTTTTACCAACAAATTTTCACCCTAGCGAGAAATTTTGGTTTTTACCAAATTTTTCTCCTTAGGGTGAAATATAGCATAGTGCTTTCGCATAGGCCTGCTAAGCCAAGACAAGTTTCGGTTTCACTGTGTCTCATCGGCATAAACAGAACTTCTGCTCGAACGGGACATCACGTTTGATCAGTCGTTCGATTGAAACACAAAATGTGTTTTAGTTTTAAGGGATTTGCGTCAAGCCGGCGCTAATCTATTCCGACAATAAGTTAGTGTTGGTTTCTGATGAGGCGAAGCCGAAACGCAACACAGTATGAATATCCAGAGGCTGTTTTGGTATAGGCAGTGGCGTAGCCAGGGGGGTTTTGGGGGTTAAAAGCCCCCCCCCCCCTCCCCAAACCAAAATTAATTGGATTTAAAAAAAATTAAAGGGTTGTGTACAGGACACGACCACGGTGACATTAAAAATGTAGCCTTTTTCAAGAGCGTGCAAATGAATTTTATCTATCACACATATCGACTCACGTTCTTGTTCACTCGCTTGTTTTCATATGTTACAATTTGCTATATACCCGCCCCATCAAAACATAATTTATTGAAGGTGTTTTAACGGTAATCTATTAATTAATCAAGTATCTCACTAGGTGATTGGCATTATTTGGCTGATCCATCTAGTAAAAATAGGCTGGTCTGTCCAGAAAATATATTCAAAAGAAAAGTGCTGGGACGGTAAGTTCTGTTTTAAAATTTTCCGTTGTGTGCAGTACGAAACAAAAGTGTTTGAAATTAGAAAACAAAAATTTCTGTTGGGAATGTGATTGTTTCCGATGCAATTACGCTCAGATTTTTCACGCAGGGGATACAGGCCGTGTAAATGAAAACCGCGTAAATTTAAAAATCCGCATAAAAAAACCTGAGTGTACTCTCCTATATAAAATACTACGCTGCTGAACAGTGCAATAACTACAGAAGCACGTTGTCAGATGCCTTACTGATACCTTACCTACGCAGCTACAAAGCGCCGTAAACATGGATTAACAAGTTACAACGCACACGCATGCATAAAAATAAATATATTTTTTTCAAACGCAACACTCTTAAGCAGCACACACCGTATTGAATTAAATCCAAACCACCCCGCCCAACCACTTTGCAAATCATTCTGTGACATCGTGCTGGTACCCGAAAAATCCGCACACGGCCACCGCTGCCGAAAATGCATAGCGTCTACCGCTTATTGTAGTGCCCAGACGCTGCAGCCATGATCTTACCCGTTCGACATAAGAACAAAAACTGATTCAAACGGGTACGCGTCACCTCTATTTATAAACTAACCGTATATGGTTTAGTCACTTAGGTGCGAGTGTGTGCAAATGCCAACGTTACCGAAAATCGATACCGCTTATTGCATCGTCCGGAGACGATGTTGCTCATATGGGATAAGAGCAACAACTGATTTAAACGGACATGCGTCGCTTCTATTTATGACTTTTCGTGTGTAATTGAGCGACTAAGGTGCCCTCTAATGACGGCTGTGTCTGAGAAATCTGCCTCACCAATGGTAATTTTCCCGTTTTTCGTGAACTTTTTAATTTTACCAATTTCCAAAAGTCTACTTTTATTGGGGAGATATTAAATTATTACCATTATTTAAGTTAGGTGTTTCTGAATCGGTTGGTGTATGAATGATTAAAATCCATCTAGTAATATCGGAGTTATAAGCGTGCAAACCTTACATAGTTTCGTTACATGGGAGATAGTTTAGATTTTAGAATGACACCTAGCCCCAGATAGTGGAGTAAGACATTTTTAATGTCAAAAATTGATGCTGACGAATTTAATTTAATATTCCACAAAATATTTTTGGAAAAATATTCTCTGATCACTACATTGAGAACTGTGTTTAAAGCGTCATGAGAACTTTTGGAAAATTGTGGCAAGGGGATCTTGTAACTTATCTCTTAGCCAAAATCCCATAGTTGTCAAATTACTTCAATGTAAAATAAAATAACTGTCTGAATTATTATGAGCTCATTTTTGGAAAGATGCTTCAAAATATGGATTAGAGACAATTTTTCGAATGGGAATCTAAATTTGAATAGGTTGATTGCATATAAAACATAAGCTTGTCTACCGAAAACTTACATACATTTAATCATTTGCTGAAAATGTATTTTTTTAGATTGTGTAGAGTTTAGACAACAATTCAATATGGTTAACAACAAGAATAACATTTAAGAAACTAGTTGAAAGCTGATGTAATTTTGTCTCTAGCAGGTCTGGATCGGTTTTATGAGCATTGGATTTTTGTTGTTTTATCAACTATATGAATAGCCTCTTAGCAGGATGCAATGAATGGCGTACTAAAATTTTGTGTGCTACGTACTAGTACTGCAAGTTGTGAGGTTGACTTATGAAGAAAAGAAAAATTAATGCTCGATAAATTTTTAACGGTCACGATCACATTCATTCGAAACTGCCAAATTTCGATGTTAAGTAACACTGAAGAATTTCAAAACGTAAAACTGTTCATCTGCTGATAGAATAATTTTGACGGTTAATCCTCCTAGAAGTAAATTTAATAAGTCTTCAACCAAATTTGGGTCGAGACTTAATGTCTCCAGCAAAGTTTTCGAAAGTGCTATTTCAAACAACTTTGTCAAAGACATAAATATCCCACATATTCAGAGTATCGAAATATAGTAGTAGAAAACCTTTACAACAAGCTATTCTGAAATTACTGTATTTGATAAATCTCTTCTGCGGTAATTAAATAATAAATTCACATTGCGTTCAAGGTGCCTTTGAAGCTTACAAAAAAATTAAGGGAACTAGATTTAAAACAAATAATTATCAGATATTAAAAGGACTCAAAAACACAAAGAGTGATTCCATTTTCAGGAGCTAGCATCAATTCGGCGCTAGCTTAGTCCGCCCACCAAGTTAGTGTCGGATTCTGATGAGATGAAGTCGAAACGCAAGTTTCAGTTCCATCCATCCATAATTTAGTTATAGGTTTTGTGTTCTCAACTCGCAATGATTGTTTCAAACAATTTTATCCATAGCGCAGAAAAAAATAGTTTTCACCTAAATTTTTCTTCACCAAGAAGAAATATAGCAGACCCAGTCAATTTAAATCCCTATATGTTGAATTCATGTAGCATTCATATTTTGATAATGACATTATCAAAAACTTTGCTGAAGGCACCATGTCTCTTAATATTTTTGAAAAATTAATTCACCATAATTACCTCTATGAGTGTTAATCACTAAAATTTCTATATCAAAGCAGGCGCTGTTTTATGTTGATAACTTCCCGAAGTTGTCAAACCTTCAAAGTCAAGGATTATTATATTAGGTGATCTTGAACGTTGAAAATTTTTTAGCTCATTTATCCCACTTTAAAAGATCGCAATTTTTGACTTCATTGACATATTATACAAGAAAATAATCTATAGAGGTTTGAAAACTGTTCCATGTTGATCCTTCCTGTTTGTAGACTGGAATGACATCTGTTAGACTACTTATGTTTTTGAGTTTTCAATAATTTATCAAACTCATATTAAATTTTAGCATTTTTTCAAAAAATTTGCGATTTTCATCAAAACCCCCTCCAAACCAAATTTCTGGCTACGCCACTGGGTATAGGAGTTTCTCCTAATTTAATTTTATATGGTTTCCTCTCGTATTTCATTTTGTTGCATGTGTCGCATAAAATTATATATTTTCTAATTCGAGTTTTCATTTCAGGGAAGAAAATTTTTTGTCTCATTTCACATAGATTTTCTAAAATACCACGGTCTGAGATTTCGTGTGTGTTTTCAATAAGGGTGTCTTGTTCTGTTTCGATTCGGACGTCAATTCGTGCGTCTCAAATCCATGTATTCTTTAAACATTTTTATCAAGAAAGGGATTCCGAAAGCAAGTTTTGTAATAGTACGCCTGTGAATTCTTGGGAAAAAATTTTCATAAACATTACTTTCGTCATTTCCGATTTTCAAAATGATTTGGTTACTGAAGTAATTAATGGGATATTCGGTGCAAGAAATTAGTTCCGAATCATCGGTATCTGCGGAGTGCATTGTAGCATCATCAGAGGAAGATTCGATTTCATTGACATTGATTTCGTGAAATGCTCTAGATAGACCATCAGCCACCACATTTTGTTTCCCGGGTTTATACTGAATGTCGAAGTCGAATTCCGATAAACTTAATCGCCAGTGAATTAGTCTTTGGTTCGGTTCCTTCAAATTCAGGCTATATGTCAAAGGCTTGTGGTCGGTATATAAAGTAAATTTTCGTCCATACAAATTTGGTCGAAAATTTTTGCATCCCCAAACTATTGCTAAGAGCTCTTTTTCAATGGTTGAATAATTTTCTTCCGTTTTATTGAGCGTCATAGATGCGAAGGCTATGGGTTTATCCCTACCCAATGTACCTTGTGAAAGCACGGCACCGATTGCACGATTAGATGCATCGGTCGTAAGGATGAAGGGCTTAGAGAAATCGGGGTATTGCAATATATCCCTACTTGTGAGAATGGCTTTACATTTCTGGAAGGCCTTTGTGAAATCTTCAGAGTGGGTTATAGTTTCGCCTTTTCTGAGTGAATTTGTTAGAGGTTTTGCAATTTTAGCAAAATCCCTTATGAATTTTCTATAATATCCCAGAATTCCCAAAAAACCACGAAGTTCCTTATCAGTTCTGGGTAATGGCCAGTCCTTAATGACTGCAATTTTATCGGGGTTTGGCTTAACTCCTTCAGTAGTCACAACGTGCCCTAGAAAAGCTACTTCTCTACATAAGAATTCGCATTTGTCTAGCTGCACTTTGTTTATTTGTTGTACCGTCACCAACAGACCCCTTGGCCCCAAAGGTGGTTACTTAAATATAATTAACGTTTCAGAATACGAATTATTTTAGTTTTTATCGAATTCCTTGTCAGGTTGAAGTCAAACGCCGTCGCCACACTGTTAAACACACGCTGGAGTCCGGTAACAGCGCTCTGGCGCCCATAGTTAGTTCTCCTGAACGGGACTCGCAGAAGAGAGTTATTGCGCAGAGCTCGAAAGCGAGCTTGAAGATCGAGGCGTCCGAGGATTGTAAGGCAATCCACCCTGGCAGACAGTAAGTCCGAGACGAACAAGGCTCGAGAGCAGTCCCTCTGGATGCTTAGAGTATCGAGCTGTATTAACTGACACCGGTTTTCGTAGCTCGGCAGCTGAAATCTGTTTTGCCAAGAAAGATGTCGGAGTGCAAAGCATATGAACCGGCGTTGGACGGCCTCGATTCTGTCGACACCGTTCTGGTAGTAAGGGTTCCAAACAGCAGAACAATATTCCAGTGTTGAGCGAACCAGCGCACAATAGAGAGATTTTAAACAGTATACGTCCTTAAAGTTTTTCGCTATTCGGAAGATGAACCCAAGCTATCTTGAAGCCTTATCCACAATGGATGATGTATGTGGTTTGAACGTTAGTGCCGAATCCACGATGACTCCGAGATCCTTGACGTTAGAGTGTCTTGGAATATTCGAGTCGAAGAGATGGTAGTTAAACTGAATCGGATGGCGTTTCCGCGTGAACGTAACGGTTGAGCATTTGCTCGGGTTTAAAACCATTCTGTTTAGATCACACCACGTACTAAAGTTCCCTCTGAAGAAGCTCGGCATCGGTTTTATCCCGTATTTGTTGAAAAATTTTCATGTCGTCGGCAAAATAAAGGCGGGGTCCTTGTAATTTGATGTTGACGTCATTAAAGTAGAGGAGGAATATCACTGGACCGAGATGGCTTCCTTGTGGGATACCGAATGTAGCGAAGAATGGTGTAGATATACAGTCCTTAATGCTGATTTGGAGTTGCCTTCCATCGAGGTAGGAACGAAACCAGCGCAGTAGTTGTCCATGAATACCGAGTTTGTCCAGCTTCGCTATTGCGATATCAGGATTGATTTTATCGAAGGCCGCAGATAAATCCATGTTAATAGCATCGGTTTGCAATCCGTCAGCGAATCCATCGAGTACATATGTTGTGAACGAGAGCAGGTTAGTCGTTGTCGATCGTTTAGGCATAAAGCCGTGTTGATCGTCTGCAATGTAGTGTTTGCAGTGAAAGAAAAGAGGGTCTAAGACAACCAGCTCGAATAGTTTTGATACTGCACTTAAACACGAGATTCCCCGATAATTGTCAATGTTCGATTTGTTTCCTTTTTTGTGAACTGGAAACATTTGCGCTGTTTTCCAGCAGGAAGGGAATGTTCCAGTATTGAGTGATAGCACAAAGACTCGCCGAAGTGGTTCAAGAAGCCCGCTGATGCACTTTTTGACAAAAATCGAGGGAACGCCATCTGGGCCCAAGGAACTAGACGCTTTCAGCGTGGAATTTGCTGCAAGAATGGCAGCATTATCGACACAAATTCGGTTGATGGTTAGTCCTAGAGAAGGAGTTAGATTTGAAGCGGCAGCGACTTGTTGTGGGGAAAGGTTCTCGTCGGAAAAAAACGCTTGAAAATTTTGTCGGAAAACAATTGGCAAATTTCCTTAGTGTCGGTGCCTAAAACTCCATTTAATGACATACAAGATGGTAACCCGGATTCTTTTCGCTGCTCGTTCACATATTTCCAAAACGACTTGGGCTTGGATTTCAGTTGACGTTCGACGTTTCGCTGGTATCTAAAAAGGCACGTCTGCTTTGCTGTTTGTATTCGTGATTGGGTTGAAAGTAGTGGTTTCGTAATGCAAGTGTCTTATGCTTCGAGAACTTTTTAAATGCGGCTCATTTGGCAGTTTTTAATCGTCGAAGCACTGTTGATTGCCAGGGAGCGTGTTGATTTGTGCTGACTGTTCGTTTTGGCACATGGCGGTCGATTAGGTAGTTAAGAATATTAGAAAACGTCATCGCTGTTTCATACGCGTCATCATTGTTAAGATTTTCGTCCCAGTTTATATCCAACAGCGTGCTAACGATGCTGTCGTAGTCAGCGTTTTTAAAATCGTAGACGATAGAGCTTGAGACGTCTTCAAAATTCACTCCTAGGTTACCAGCGAGTACAAGATGTAGTGGGGGATGATGGCGCACATGCTGGACTAAAGGTGTCGGAGCGGCGCACCAGTACGGAGCGCAGTCCCGGGCACTTACAAAGCAGAGGTCCAATGTATGTCCGTTCTCGTTGATGATATTATTAATTTGCCGAAGAGTTGCGCTACTGTAGTTGTCCAAGATACAACTGGCATTGTTGATAAGCACAGACTTTTCGATATCCAATCGTAGAAATCCATTACTTGCTTGGCACCAGGTCAAGCCAGGTAAGTCGAAGTCGCCCAGTATAACAATATCATCAGACGGGGCAGCAATCGAGGTGATTAAAGAAACGGAGGAAAGATGTACATCGATCAGGCTGTAATCACGAATTCGGTCAGGTGGAAAATACACGACACACAGGAAGAGATTGCGATCGGCATGTTTCACTGATATCCACACTTGCTCGGAGCTCTCCCACCGCTCATCGTTGATCACTCGGGCTTTTATACCATGGCGAACGGCGATGAGTACACAACCACCTGATGTCTTGTGGCTGTTGAGGGCATTGCGATCACAGCGGAAGACATCAAATGTTGAACCAAAGACCTGGCGAGACAGAGTACGGTTGTCGAGCCACGTCTCGGTTAAGGCGATGACGTCATAACAGCAGCCCGTGGTCGCGAGCAAATAGCTGTCCGTTGATGAATTTAAGCCACCAACATTCTGGTAGTAAATTTCGATGTTATTGGAGGACGGATCAGGTTCTGCAGAGAGCGAATCAACTGCATCGCGCCCCAGAATGTAGCGATCATCATCGGCGAGAGAAATGGTTGACATCTGGTCACAAGATGTTAGAGCAAAAGGCAAATTACTGGAAGCGAAGAATACATCACCGCTTGAAGTGTTCGGATCAGATGTATACATGCCATTTGTGGCGGGTTGGAAAACCCTTTCACCCATCCCACACACAGGACCGGGACGACTGCTGATCGCTGGCTGCAATTGCTCGACTGTGGCGGGGGATCGAGGGCTTCCATAGTGCCAACTGCGGTGCGTCCCAGTATGCGTTGAACCCCGATGGAGCGATGCGGAGAGCAGGAACGGGACGGTAGTAGCTTACCGCGAGAGTTAGACGATGAACTAGAAGCGTGAATCGGTTCAACCGTTGTATCGTTACAATTTGTATAATACTTGCCGAGAAAGGCGGCTTGGAAGACCCCTTCTCCACCCACACATACAGGACCGGGACGACTGCTGAACGCTGGCTGCAAGGGCTCGACTGTAGCGGGGGGATCGAGGGCTTCCATTGTACCAACTGCGTTGCGTCCCAGTATGCGATCAGCGTCGACACTCCTTCACAATGGCGATGTAGCTTGGTATAGTGGCATTGCCAATCGCTGCGGAGTCCTCTGTAGGGTTGATGGGCCGGGTTGAATTAGCGGAATACATGCGGCTTCCGAGGGCGTAGGAAAATCAGTCGGTGGGCACCAAATGTTCTGGGTACGGCTATCCTGAAATTCCCTGAACAATATGCCTTGCGGCCATGTGTCAGGGTTAAGAGCTGTTTCACGGTACTTTGGGTGAACTCCAACTTTGAAAGATATGAAGTTCAGAGTACTGACGTCTATGCCTTTTTTAACAAGCGGAATAACCTTTATTTCTTCGTTGCAGTTTAGCCCGTCTTTGGACATTTTTTCGACTGTCTCCTTGCTAACGCTGAGATGAAAGCGGGAAAGATACATCCAGAGCAACGGAGTGGGAGGTGGAACCGTGAGAATGTTGCTATTATCGACTAGCTTTCGACCGCCGACAAGAATACTGCTCGGATCAGGGCCATCCTCTCGACGACGTTTTTGAATTGGTCGTGATGTACCGGAATTTGGCCGGACTGGAGTGGCTGTTGAAACCTTTCTGGCGAGGTGCGAAATTTGCTGGTTATTTTTTGATAACTCTGCCTTTAGTTCAGCACAGACGTCATCCGTTTTCCCAGCGATAGCAGCGATAACACATCCAAGCGAGGAAACGGTGTCGCGAAAGCGAGCAAACTTCATCAACTTGACACATTCATTGAACATCCAAAATAAATTTGGGTTTTCCGCAAATTTTTTCAAGAACGGCTTGTTGAGTTGTTTACCGCACTGCATATGCATCAAAAAAATATTTTCTTTTCTCATTTAAAAAATGCAGAATTCTACCACATGGTGGCGCCAGTGATTAAAATTAATTCAAGGTAATACTCCTATCCATACAATGGTAAAAGCTAGTGCAATCTGATGTTCTGCGAAGTTATATAGTATTTCAAAGGCTTTCGTGTCTCGTTATTAAAATTGGAATAAGGACGCATATATACTGTGTATATGAAGCTTAAGGGGTTACATACCTTTTCTTATTTTTCAAAGAATCGAATTCTTTATTACTTTATCTGAAAGTACAACTCATTGAGAATATTTTTCCAAATTTTTATAGAGATCCGAGAAATAGATCGAAAGTTACAGCGCTTCCAGGCGTGCTTCGTCTACCAAGCGCAGTGGTAATTTTTAACTCGATTATCTCGAAATACCGATTGTAAAAAAATGGTTTTCCCGTGATCACGATTCCTGAAATACCACTCAACCGATTGTCTTTTTTTTTTAAATTGATCGTAATTAATTTTTCTCATACCTTAACAATTCCTTTTTTATGTTTGTTTTGTAGATGAGAATTTTTTAATACAATTTTAAAAGCCTAAAACAGCGATTTATTAGGAAAAACGTTCACGAATGCAGGAAAAATGTTGAAATGTAGTCTCCGGTTATTCAACTAGGTCGACTAATAGAAACCGACTAAAATTACAATTATTTTGTTCAAGATGTGTGGTTCGGTGCACGAAATTAGCGGTAACCAATCACGAACTGGTTTTAGTTGAGTGTTGTAAAATCCGTTTTTTTCGGCTCGGTGCATAAGTTAGCAGTAAAGAATCACGAACTGGTTACGGGCAGGTGTTTAAAATCCGGTTTTTCGTCGTGCATGCTACTTTCTAACTATCAGAAATGAAAATAATTTCCTCTGCTAGTAGTAGGTAATGACACAAATTGATTCATCCACCAGCCGTGTACAGTTCACAAATATTTTTTTCCCAGTATTGTACAGCCCTTGGAGAACCCTGTACGCTCTAAACAGCTCTACACAAAAAATTGAAATAAAACTGTAGCGGACCTACATTTAAAATTTCTCATCATTTCAGTGTCCGGTTGGTGCATCATATTGAAGGCTCTGAACGAGATAAGCTGAAACTTTTCCCCATTTTCAAGTAGTTTTTTTCGAAAGATTTTTCAAAACAGGTTTTTGTTATTAATGCATGTCATACATACCTCAAAATTTTATACAACATTGTTGAACTTATTTTCGACAAATTCCGAAAATTGATTAATTCCATGCAGTATGATATGAAAAGATATGAGCGTTCCAAACCTTACACGACTTTCATCCCGAAATTTTGAAAAGGGCCCGTATATTGAATGATAAGTCGTTAGTCACGACAAAAACGGAACAGCGCTTCATAGTATAATGGGTTCCGCCGCGGTACAATTTTCGAAAAAGCACACTTTTATTGGCTTACTTTGGGGTCCTAGAAAAAATGTCACTGTTGAGTTACTTAGTACTTTGGAATGGACAGGGCTCCAGAATGTAAATTTAGCAGGAATTTTATCTTTTTGCTAAAATTAAATGATTTAGCCTTACAAGATGTTTGGCAAAGTTGTGGTACTTTACAAGCCCTTTATTTTGCTTTAACCAGAAGTAAGGGTGGTTCTAACTTTAGCAATATTTAAAATGAAACTTTTGAACGGTTCGAGATAGAGCTTGACTATTATCGATGAAGTTGTAGAACAACACATTTTAGCCAAATTTGCTGAAGACACGCAAGCTCTAGCTTTTATACTTTCCATTGCCCGACAAATCCAAATGTAAGCTGTAAGGTGTTCCTTAAAAACGGTTTTATTTCTATAAAAAGTTTTCATTTTACACTAAAGTACCCTATGGACAGGGGTATAAGATTATTTTAAGGTGCATAATTTTCTTTAAAACTCCAACTACTAAAAATTTTTCGTTTGAAAGGTATGAGAACTTTTTTATAAAAAAAATATAACTTTTTCATATAGCATTATCTTCGGTTAGGATACTTAACATTAAATAACGTTGTTGTCATGTGATATAGCATGCTTTGTAGTATAGATCGCAAAAAATGGCAAATACAATATTTTTTACGTCTTGCAATATTTACTCATAAAAGAGTTTATTTTTAGTAAAAAGTATATATAACTTTCTAACGAGAGATGCTAGAGGTTCGGTACATTGAGACAAAATGCTCTCCTTCAAAATATCTGAAAGCTTTTCTTACGTGATCCTTATGAAAAATTAAAACTGCAAAAGTTATATAAAGAAAACCATTTGTTAAGAAACATCCTATTTTTTGGTAAATTTCTTGTAAAATGGAAAATACACGACGTAGAGTTCCAGTGTCTTCGACCAAGTTTTTTTAAATTTTGTTTTCTACGAAGCTCTATCTCGAACCATTTAAAAGTTAATTTTAAGATTTTAAAAAATTAGAACCACCCACATTAAAACGCTAGGTTCTATTATTCAAAAGATATAAGAACTTATAATATCAAAAATAGAATTTTTGTAATCAACTTTATGAACTTTTAGAAAATAACGCATTCGTTATTTTTTGCTCAATTATAACTCTAGTAATCACCTTAGTTATATTTGAAAAAGAATTATTATTTGTTTGCCCCAATGAGTGATATTGTTATTGTTGGCGAAAAAGTGCTCATAACTCATCAGCAAAAATAGTTAGATATATTAGTTGCCATGAAACATATAAATAGTTGCCATGAAACAAGTTATTTTCCTTAAAACAATCTTAAAGTTGTCTGTAGACTACTCCACTTTAAATCAATACCGCAAAAGTTATTTGACTAAAACAGTTTTTCTGATGAACACTAAGAAACACCCTAACCTTCAATTTTAAAATAAAAGTATATGTTGTAAAATGAAAAGTATGATAGGTAGAGCTCACATGTCTTCAGCAAACTTTTCCAAGATTTGTCGCTCTACAACTTCGTTGAAGGTTATTTGGCTCTAGCTGGAATAATTAAAAAGTTATTTTTTTGATCTTGGTACAATTACCCTATCTGTTTTTTTAAGAAAATGAAGAAACCCACAAACTACGAAAACTTCTCCAAAGACTTATTAAGGCTAAGTTGTTTAGATTTAGAAAAATCTCAAAATTCATGCTAAATTTACATTCTGGACCACTGTGGAATGGTAATCCTTATTTCTATGACCTCACATGAACTACAATTCCAAAGTATTGATTTGAATTGTTCAGTTTGGAAGTTTTGTGTGGTATCAGATACGACGAAAAATTGACCATCGGGTCTTCAAATGGGCGTAGTATCCTTTGCCTACTACCAAAGTATCAGTCATGTACTCGTATAACCAATATCATTTGAATTGGGTTCGCAGCACATGGCACGTCTTGAGGCGACCAACGAGCACCGACGACAACATACACTATATTCCTCCGGTGATAGCGAGCAACATGCGCGATGAACCGCATAAAATACCCAGCTGTCGAGACGATTCACCCATTCTAAAAGATCTGCAAAAGCAAAATTCAACTATCTGGTGATATGATAATCTGGTGGGCAGGTAGCGCAATTGGCATGCACGCTTTGCTTATTTGCAAAAAAGGGGGATGCTGAATATAATAGAAGCACAGCGCGAATTGGATTGTAGCCTTCTTAGGTATTTATCCCAGGCTGGCAATAATCTAGCACAATATAGTACTTAAGCCCTGTAGTCCGCGTAAGAAAACAGAATATATTTCGAGCAGCCTATTTCTAAGTTATAAGTGAGGCCAGATTTGATGAAAAAGTCACTAATTGACATTCGAATGACCCTAGTAGTTTTCACCTATCACCAAATTATCAGCCCTGTAATCGTGCAACCAATGCCAGTCTAACTGGATTCACAGTGCATTGTGTACGCTTTTTCTGCGAGAGGTAATAAACGAGCACTGACGCGCGGCACTATACACGACATCTCTGATACAAGAGCGCTCTTAAAGTTAGTCAACAGTTAGTTAAAAAAATTAAAAATGCTATATAAATGAATGCAACAGGAGAAATATAAATGGGGTTACGAAGAAATTTAAGAATATAGGTTTCATCATAGCATGATAGTCTTAAGAAAATTTTGTAACATGTTATGTATAATAAAAGAATCTCTGCACAAGAAATAGGAGTAAAAATTAGAAAAAATTAGAAAACATTCAAAAGGTGTATTAAAATATATTCATACTCTGCTGTTTGCACCACTAAGCGGCCTAAATTCTATTTTTACAACGAGACACGAAAGCCTTTGAAATACTATATAGCTTCGCATAACATCAGATTGCACTATCTCTCGCCATTGTATGGATAGGAGTATTACCTTGAATTAATTTTGATCACTGGCGCCACCATGTGATAGAATTCTGTATTATTCAAATGAGAAAAGAAAATATTTTTTGCTGCTCTACAACTTTGTAGAACATCCCAATGCTCCATCTCTTACCGTTGTACAGATAGGAGTATTCCCTTTAAATTGCTTGGCTCACTACCGCCACCTTGCGTAGAAATCCTAAAACTTTCTAGTGAAACCAAAAAGTCCTTTTATTCCTCTACAACTTTGTGGAACATCATAGCTTTCTATCTCTCATCGTTTCAGAGATATATGAGTTTTTTCTAACTTTGTCCCACCTTCACTCGTGGTTCACATACATGAGATAAGCGGAGTACGCCCTTTGCGAATGTTAGCGACCTCTAGCGGCAATTTTGTGAACTGCGAGTGTTTCCCCATACATTTTGGCCAAAAATCCCATACAAACTTTAAGCTCTTTGGGAGAGGGGTTAGGGTTAACCGATTTCGCTCAAATTTGGACAGTGGCATTTTTTCATGATTTAGAACGACGCTAGGGGGTGTAGGTTGCGATTTTTTTCATATAAGTCATTGTCACATATATATATATATATATATATATATATATATATATATATATATATATATATATATATATATATATATATATATATATATATATATATATATATATATATATATATATATATATATATATATATATATATATATATATATATATATATATATATATATATATATATATATATATATATATATATATATATATATATATATATATATATATATGGGGCATTCCACGCAAAATTTGCCACAAAATTTTTTTTTTGCCCAGATCAATTTTTTTATCGGTTTAGTAGTCAAAAATATTCGACACGTATTTTTTCATTTCAACATAGTAGGCGAGACTTTCGAGATTTTTTGTGTTGAATTTCACCATTTGAAAAAAATCCTACTTCTTTAAATCGCTCGTACTGTCAAAAGTAAAGAAGACACCAAAAAGTGCCCAAGACATGAAATGTGCGCCTTTTTCACAGCTTTCGGATGATATATAAATACTTACTCAACGTATTGGTTTAATGGAAAATATTGAAAAGTTTAAAACAAATCGATTTTTTTCAAACTTGGACATGATTTTTTTTCTTTTTTACATTTCTTACAAAAGAAATGTATAGGATTCGCTCAAATTTTGAAAACTTTTTCCGAGGCCCGGAGGGCCGAGTTTCATATACCAATCGACTCAGCTCGACAAATTGAGACAATGTCTGTATGTGTGTGTGTGTATGTGTGTATGTATGTATGTACAAAATGTCATGTAATTATCTCAGCAATGGCTGAACCTATCTTAATGAAATTAGTTTCTAATGAAAGGCCTGACGTTGCCATTTGACACTATTATTTTTGATATGTTGTTTACTTTTTGAGATATGGGCGATTTTGTCGATGGTTTTTTGCAAATAACTTTCGAACGAAACAATATTGTCCCACAAACTGCATATGAATTAAAAGCTTGTAAAATACCTTTCTAACAAGCTATAGATTGTCAAAATCCGTGCACGAGCGGCGGAGATATTAAACATTTTGTATTTTTAGTCCTCGCTTACCAATTTCCATTAATGAAAAATGAGATTGTTTCATACAGAGTATTGCTTGACTGGTGTTTTAGGGGCAAAACTAAACCGATTTTGAATATCGGGGTATGAAAATACATCTACGCGATTCAAGGAATTCGATGTTGAGAACATTTTGTGAATTACCTTTATAATAAATGAACTATTTCTCAAAAATTAATGTATAAGTTCACTTCAAAGACAAAATAATGTGTTGATAAAGAAACAGTGAGTTCTAGTATTTATTCCTTGGATTAGGCATTGCGTTCAATCATGAGGTAAATGTTGGATGGTATATCAATACCAATACAGATCAACCAGTAATTCACCTAGTAGTGAGATAAAAGATTTCTAATATACTTGTGGCGTCACCGAAGCAACTGTATGTTTGAAGCCCAAAAATCTAGCGAAAATTTAGCTCTTTTGCAAGATTTAGGTTATACTGGCTATGGCGCAAAAATTACTGCTTACATTATTTATGATAAGAATGTAAGACTCAATATATCATAATAATATACTTATAAAAATAATGTCACTGCATTAACCATCATTTGTCATTCCTCACACGCACCCCCCCCCCCCATCTCTCTCTCTCTCTCTCTCTCTCTCTCTCTCTCTCTCTCTCTCTCTTCTCTCTCTCTCTCTCTCTCTCTGTCTCTCTTCTATCGCATCTATATAGCTATTTATGTATCCATTTCTAAGTTGTGTGATAAGATCTTCTGCCAATCTGAAATATTTATTAAATGTAATTAAGGTTTGAGAAAACAAAACTATTTTTTGTCTGCTGATACATCAATTAAACTTTAATTCAATTGTATTCAAAACCTGTATCTATTCATGGCTATATCAGAAAAATATTTGGCTTAACTGGGTAATATGAAAGTTTGACGATGAAAATTTTCAAAAGAGACATTCCACGTGCAATATTTATTCGTATCTCTATTGAATTTTGAATGAAATATATGCTCAAAGACTGAAAGCTGAAGCCAGCAGGATTGGAATTGCCATCAACGTTTCGAAGACAAAATACATGAGAGGAAGAGGTTCTAGAGACGACAATGTGAAGCTCCCACCCGAGTTCGGATTGACGGTGAAGAAATCGAGATGGTCGACGAATTCATGTATTTGGGCTCACTGGTAACCAACGACAATGATAACAGCAGAGAAATTCAGAGACGTATCTTAGCGGGAAATCGTGCCAACTTTGGACTCCAGAGGACGCTCCGGTCGAACAAAATTCGCCGCCGCACGAAGTTGATTATCTTCAAGACGCTGATTAGATCGGTGGTCCTCTACGGCCACGAGATCTGGACTATGCTCGTGGAGGACCAACGCGCCCTTGGAGTTTTCGAACGAAAGGTGTTGCGTACCATCTATGGTGGCGTGCAGATGGAAGACGGAACGTTGCGCGTTGTATCAGCTGCACATTCGTTGTATTGGTACGATCTTTTATGAGCAAAAACGGATCAAAGACCAAAAATATCCACAAATTAGATCCAGGAAAAGAAGTCTCCCAAAGTACCCACTCTCGATGGGGGATGCAACTACAATGTTGCTCATGTGTAGAACAAATATGGGTCGCTCTAACGCTTTCAAAATCTACGTTATTCATTTGCGTAATATATATTCCTCCGGATCGTACCAGCGACGTAATATTGTTTAATGAACATCTTAGCTCTGTTACATGGATCGCTTCACAAATGAAAATTAGTGATAATATGATAATACTTGGCGATTTCAACTTCCCAGGTATTAAGTGGGTCTCCTGTCCCGCTAAGTACCTCTTCCCTGACAACTCATTCTCCACCGTTAGTCACCTAGCAACAGAACTGTTGGACAGTTACAACACCGCAGGACTAGGACAAATTAACAACATCGTTAACAGTAACGGCCGTGTACTTGACCTATGCTTTGTTAGTTTAGACTTAATTAATGACTGTTCCATTTCTGAAGCACCGTCTCCGCTTGTAAAGAAATGCCACCATCATCAACCTTTACATCTTTCGATTCGCGATTGCTCGTCCATCGTCTTTCGAGATATATCTGAGTCTATCTATTATGATTACAAAAATGCAAATTTCCTCGCCATGAACCAATTCTTGAGTAACATCATTTGGAGCAATGTTGTCGATGGAAGAGATGTCAACGAATCTGCAACCGTCATATCGAACGTTCTACTGTACGCTATAGACCAGTACGTACCCAAAAAGTTAAAAAAAACTCCCTGCTCCCCTCCCTGGACAAATAGAACACTGCAACGTTTAAAATCTGCCAAAAGATCTGCTTTGAAAAAATTCTCGAAATTTCGCACGCGCCCATTGAAAATTCGTTACATTATTTCCAACGACAGATATAAACGTTTAAACAAACGTCTCTCTCGTATCCACGAACAACGCACTCAAAATCACCTAAAGTCCAATCCAAAGGCCTTTTGGAATTATATAAATAATCAAAGGAAGGAGTCAGGTTTACCATCGGTCATGATCCGTGATGCAAAAGAAGCTTCATCTACCAAAGATATTTGCGATTTATTTCGTAAGCAATTCAGCAGTGTTTTTACATACGATAAACTGAACTCTTCAGAAATATCTACTGCTGTTCTAAGAGTTCCATGTGGGCTCCCCATCGGTCAACATCCTCGTATCACTTCTGATGCAGTTATTACTGCATGTAGAAAGCTAAAAAAATCATGTAACGTCGGTCCTGATGGGATCCCAGCGATTGTTCTAAAACAATGTTCTACAAGTCTCGCTACACCCTTATCATGCCTTTTCAACGACTCTCTGCGATCAGGGATTTTTCCTGACTGTTGGAAGCGATCCTTCGTTTTCCCGGTTTTTAAAAAGGGATGTAAACGCGACGTGCGCAATTATCGCGGAATTGCAGCCTTGTGCGCTACATCCAAACTATTCGAGTCAATCGTCCTGGATTTTGTCACTCACAACTGCCGTAACATAATAGCTGAAGAACAACATGGATTTATTCCTAAGCGATCTACCAGTACCAACTTAGTTTCCTACACATCATACATAACTCATGCGCTCCAACAAAGACATCAAGTTGACGCGATTTATACAGACCTTACTGCAGCTTTCGACAAGATCAACCACCGTATAGCTGTTGGCAAACTCGAACAGCTGGGTTTTAATGGACCTTTTCTTAATTGGTTGCGTTCATACCTATTTGGCCGTCAAATGAGCGTTAAAATTGGAGATACTCTTTCCCTACCATTTGCTGCTACCTCCGGAGTTCCACAGGGCAGTCACCTGGGGCCCATAATCTTCCTGTTATACATGAACGATGTCCACCTTTTACTAAAATGTGTCAAGCTTTCCTATGCCGATGACTTCAAGCTATTCACCATCGTAAAATGTCTTGATGATGCAAGACTTCTTCAATGCGATCTAGAAATCTTCGCTAATTGGTGCAGCAACAATCAGATGGTCTTGAATGCATCTAAGTGCTCCGTAATATCCTTTACTCGTAAGCATTCATTAATTATTTTCAATTATGAACTTTATGGCAATAATCTTCGGAGAGGTACTTCTGTTAAAGATCTAGGTGTAATTCTTGACTCAAAGTTAACATTTAGAGACCATGTTTCATACGTAACATCAAAGGCTTCCAGAACACTTGGATTTATCTTTCGTACAGCCAAAAATTTCAGAAATGTGCACTGTTTAAAGTCACTCTATTGCTCTCTAGTACGCTCGATATTAGAATATGCATCAGTGGTCTGGGCACCATTCTATCAAAACAGCATCAACCGAATCGAGTCCGTTCAACGCAAGTTCTTACGATTTGCCTTGCGCCATCTTCCATGGAATGACCCGATAAATTTGCCCGCATACGAAGACAGATGTAAATTGATCGGTCTAGACCTGCTCAGTTGTCGTCGCAATGTCGCAAAGGCTTTGTTTGTCTCCGATATTATTCAAGGTAATATCGACTGCTCCGCATTACTCCAACAGCTGAACTTCAACATCCATCGTCGTGTTTTGCGATCCCATACTTTTTTCCGCCTTCCTGTTGCTAGAACTAATTATGGTCATAACGAACCCATAGCCTGTATGAGTCGTATGTTTAATCAACTCTCTGATGCCTTCGACTTTAATTTGTCCCGAGCCACCATAAAAAAAAAGTTTTTTGAAGTCATATCCACTGTTTAGTTGCTTTCGTTTATAAAATTTTTGTATTATGTTGTAAGTAGTACTTAAGCCAGTTTCACTTTTCGAGTTTGTGTTAGACATAGTTAATAAGTACTGAACTTACTTGTATGTTCTATCATTGTATATTATTTATATTCTGTGTATTATATAGTAATTAGCTTTTTTGTCATTAGGGTTAGCATATTGCCTGTTGACAATGAAAAGATGAGAAGGTTTTATGCCTACTGGAGAAGAGGCAAAAATGAGCTTCACTCCAGCGGGCTTTTCCCTGCTCCACAAATAAATAAAAAAAATAAATGTATCTTCTAACTTATCGTCGTCCATATTTGGATATACTGAGTAGTTTGAACCATTTCTTTTTCACAGTATTGGTCTGTATAGGACTTATTTATCCATATTTCCTGCACGAGAATTCCAAACGAAGCAATATGAAAGCTATAAGGATGAATGGAAAGAGACTGCATTGCAATCAACTGAATGCACGGCTTTTATGCTATCAACATAGCCTAGACATTTCACACTATTTACTTCAATGCAAATAAAAACTTTGAAATATCTACCTGTCTCATTCACGAATCGCATTCTCCCTGTCGTTCTCTGTTTAAGGGGCTTGAAAGCACATGTGACCTTGTCTCATTTTACTATATTCAATTGCACGTTAGAGGTGTGCGCCGATGCATTTTTAATCGGCGGCGGCGTAAGCGACATATTTGGCCGGCGGCGGCGGCGTTGGCGGCGTCACGCCGTTGGACCCCATCGGCGGCGGCGCGCCGGCGTGTGTCGGCGTGACGAATTTTGACGCATATGTAACTAAAAAAAATCTTGGCAGTACAATTCCTTTCCCAAATTTTCGGTTTCTTTTGTAACAGACTTCGCAGCACATACAAACAGACGTTACATTAACTGTTACGTTAACTGAACGTTAACGTTACGTTAACTGAAGCTCTAATAGTGCCCACCCTGCTTGCGAAATGTAAGATATTAAATGAAAGGTGGAACTATTTTTACAGTTTTAAAATTTGAAGAACGAAATAGAAAAATTGTCTTCGCATGAAATAATGATTGCAATAGACAAATTTGAAGAATGCAGAGTAACGACTGTATTTCAATGACCCATAATAATTATTTATTGTTCTATATTTGGGAAATTAAGCAACGGTAAAACAGTTTTTAATTTGTTTGAAGAAATTTATTCTTGTTGTCGTTTCATTGTTTTTTGTTTCTATTTAGTCTTCTTTACCGTCGCTGTTTTAGAATCCCGCAGATATCAGGTACCCTAACAAGGGGCGTTATTAATGGCATTACTGCGCAGAAATGTTACTTTTAATGATCATGTAAGGACACCTTTCAAGGTAGAAACAGGAATTCTGGCCGGTTCCAGTTCGTATTCCCGCTCCAGTGACACAACCGATTCTGGTTAGAATCGGTTGTGCCACTGGATCCCGTGTACGAACTGGAATCAGCCAGATTTCCAGTTCAACTCCGGCTGAACTTTACGGGATTACTTCATTTTCCAGGCTGGCGTTTACTTTTACTTCTTGTAAGTACAAAATCGCCGCGATGATAAAGCATATACGATTCTATGGCACTACATTTTCTTTCAACGTAAGATTTGCTTCTATCTTGAATGCAAAGTATGCTCGATGTGCTGGAATCATACAGATCTACACCCTGACGGAACCTGAATATACACTAATAATTCAATTTATTTGGTCTTTTGGCTTAAGTGCCAATACCTTATTTAGGACTGGTGGTATCCAACGGGGAAAAACGATCGGAAATGGTGAGTGAAGCTAAGCAATCATGTGAAAAAAATTCCCCACCCAGAGGCGAGACACGAAGTTCGTGTCTCGCCTCTGGGTGGGGAATTTTTTTTTACATGATTGCTTAGCTTCACTCACCATTTCCGATCGTTTTTCCCCGTTGGATACCACCAGTCCTGAATATACAGTTTGTAACAAGTGGTTTAGTTTCGTCCAAGACTGTTGAGATTTTCGCGTTTCGTAATTGTTGTGTTTATTTGTGTATAGTGAGTGTCAAGAAAATAAATGTAAGATCTAACGGTAAGCAGCCCACCCAACACCCACATAGCACGCAGCCATCCATCACATGCAGCAGTTTCCACCACCCACCACTGGTAGCGCATAGCGAAGGAAACAGGCGGCCATGGAGGGTGGCGATAACCACACAACTATAAGGACAGAATGGGGCGGAATATGTGGACGACTGAGGGGTCAACGGTCAAGGTTCGAGGTGAACGACCAGGACTAAATACGCCATTAGCCTGGTAACCACCTAGCAAAGCGGTACGAAAAGTTTAAGTGGAAGATAAAGTTTTGAGCAGTGATTACATTTAAGTGACGAAAGAGGAAGCGAATAAGGAGAAGACAACCAGGTAATGGCCCTTCCAAGTAGAACTTCCCATACCAACCCGACCGTACTCACTGCAATATTTAAAGTCCTACTCCAACTGTTCCAACAGGACCCTTCGGTTTTACCCTAGGAAACCTCCAGAGCGTGCTAGACCGCCGGAGTTTCCCGACCCGTCAACCATCATAAAAGCGCGATATAGTTGCGACCGCCATCGCGGAGTCAAGGCCGACGCCATTCCTATCGGCCTCCTAAAAGCTGCCTGGATACGTTACCACATTCAGGCCAGCACAGCAGGGTTACCAAGGTCCTTCTGCAGGCAACGAGACGCCGTTAATAACCAGCGTAGATTCCGTGGCCGCCCCGCGAGCTACGACGGAAACTGCGAACACCACTGAGCACGACGGCGAAGCTGCAGTAGCAGAAGGGGCCCCGAAACAACAGCAGGTGTAGTGCCACCATCGGCACCCGAGGTAGGAGTAGCTTAAGAAAGTGGGAAAAGTGCTCAACCAACAGAAGAATAAAAAGTGACATCGATATCCGGAAATATAGTGGGTTTTTACTTGAAGGTCAAACAAGCATTTTCTTGGCAATAGTTCGCGATCGCAAGCCTTCCCTGAGAAGTGTAGAGGGGGTCTCATAAGTGCTGGGAGTAACGACCCCGCCAGGTTACAAGTTACTATCATTCATATTAATTCCACGACCTGATGTTTTAGCTCCTGTTGGGTTGAAACTGATCACAAAACAAGTCGGATTGAAAATGGTCTGAGCGTATCTCTAGTTTTCGTTGCACCTGCACACCGCCAATTTCTCCAGCAGTTCCGGGGATCAACGAATTCGAATCCCTTGCATACATCTGGCCAGATTCGATACACCTAATCAATTAAATTACTAACATCCTATTAAGTGCTTATTCGCCGATCGGCATCGTGTTGTAACTTAAGAAATGGTTGTCAACAGCTCCCGCCTTGGGCATATCGACAAGAATGAATTTCACATTTCCGGCCCATTTTGTTTGCTTTGGTTTGCATGAGATTAAAAAGACGGTAACGTTTTCGGATGGGTGCAGAAACTATGTAACGCATTTAGCTCTGTGTCAAAATCTTTTCACTGGCGCCACGCTCGCTGATATGGCGCATTTTTGTAATTTAAATCGACCGTTTTTCCTACGAGTGATGAAAATTCATCTCGTGTTACGTCCTATTTGTCTGTGATACCGGGCTAATGCAACTGACACTGAAAATCTGTCCTGAGTGGGGCTAGATCACACGATGAATAATTTATGAGACCAGAAATCTTACCCTCTGCATCGCCACATCAGTGCACCAACGTCGCGAAAAGTCAAGATCACTCTGCCCAACTATTCTTCCAGAAAAAATTTTCAAAATAAGTCACGATTCAATCAATGATAAATAAACCTCGCATTGAAATTTTTTTTGTGTTTCTACAAGCTAGTTCACGCAAAAAAAGATTCCAGTATACTCAAATGTTTAGTAGGTGGTTGTATCTGAATATGTTTAATATTTTTTATGATACTAGTTCATAACTTGATGATTTATATTAACTTTATTGACTAAAAAAGTCAAGAATTGAACGATGTGCATTAGGGGCAGATCACTTGTGATGCATTTTCAAAAATCAGTTAAATTGAATGCATTTCTTTCCATCAAAATAGAAATTCATAATTTATTTTGCGTTGCGTGCAATATATTTTGCGTTGCGTGTGACGTCAAAACCCTACAAAATATTTGCCCTACATTCAACAAAACGTCGAACAAAGTGAATCAGCGTAGGACGTTTGTTAAACAAACTTTTCTGCGAGGAAGTGCAAAGTTGATGCCAAAATGGAAATTAAATGCATTTTTTCTAATTTGATGAAAATTTGTTATACATTTCTAGAGTGATCTGCCCCTAGGATGTGCAACGATTTTCGTAAATTCTCGTCTTGTTATCGTGATATTTTAGTCTTGAGCTTACCGTCGGTTTTTTTACACAGAGTCACGTGTCTTAAAGTTTTCTTAATTATTTTACGGACATGAATTGTGGCTAGGTAATGTATTTTTGGTGCTCAGCGCAGTTTCATTTAATTTCGAAAATTACACTGCATCTCAACAAAAGAAGAACAGGGTTAGAGGTCCTAGTAGTTTCCTTGTATCTAATGCTCGCGCCTATGATACTGCTAGCAGTTGTACACAATAGTTCACATAGAAATTTCAAAACCAAAGAGTAGAGCGAATAACCCATGAATAATAGTCTGAGTTCCATGTGATTGTTTACGTAAGTATATTAAGATTATGGGAAAGGTTTATTACTTTATGAACTATATCATGAACAGTTTCACGAGCTCGACTGGTGAATCGTTTCTAACATATTAATAATAAACTACACACCTAGAAAAAATCATGTAAATTTACGTCTTCTGACCCTGACATATATGAGCATCGAAAATAACTTAGTTTTACATTTGATTCCAATTTTACATGTCGTTGAATTTCGTAAAGCACGTAATTTTACTTCTCATATGGCGTTTTTTTCTGAATGGTAGTAAGTGTAATTATATGTCATTGAGCATGTAAAGTGTCTATTTCATGTAAAATTAAACGGAACACGGTTATTTTTCGTCATTTATTTAATTACGGCTTGTTAAATTGTGTTATGTTTGCAATTACGTCAACGATAAAATTCAGAATTTTTTGGTGTGTATATCTTGAAAGTGGAAGTGTTTAATTTGTGGACCATTCCACGAATAGTGAATTGTAACTTATATGTTCGCAATCATAACTAGTTGACGAAGCAAGAATGGATCCATGAATTATATTCCGAGTGTCGTGTAATGATTTTCGAGAAAATATCAAGACTTTGTTAATTTTGTTATCTAATTCACAACCACTAATACCAAATAAAGATCAATATGTAATAAATCATGAATCAGTTAACGTCGTATATTCGGACCATAGACAATGTTCATAGATTTGTGGATAAAATTATGAGTCAATGATTTTCGAGTTCGCGAATTGTCGGCGTGAGAAAAAAGCGTCGGCGGCGCGCCGCCGGTCTACCTTTCAGCGTCGGCGTTTGTTGAAATTTGCCGGCGGCGGCGGCGTGGCGCGGCGGCGCACAGGTCTATTGCACGTTAAAATACTGGACCAGTAACTTCTATTCTGTACATAAATCTTTTTTTCGGGAATATGTGGCCAAAAAGTAAACTTCGAATTCGTCAAGTAAAGAAGCATGAAAACAAAAAGATCAAAACCAAAAAAAGATGGAAGCCGTAGAAAGTCCATTGCATATTTATTAGCCTTTTCTCAGAAGATGGGATTTTCAAAAACATTTCAAAACTTTCTGATGCAATGGTTCTCAAATTCGTACAATCCGGTTTATTAATTTTCTTTATTCAAAAATGTTTTTGGCTTCAAATATATGACCTTTTCATTTTAATTAATTATTTCATTCCGCATCTTTTTATTCGTTTTGTTCATCTGCGTTCATTTTACTTATTATATTCGTTTCATTCTTTGGATTCACTCTGATCAGTTTATTCCTTTTGTGCATTTTACTATTATCATTCATTGTTTTCATTGTATGCATTTTATTCATTTTTCCAGTTTATTCATTTTGTTCAGTTTTTTTCATTTTAATAATCTGACTACTTTTTCAGTTTTAATCATTTCATCCAAATAATTTATTTGATTCAATTTATTTCTTTATATTAATTTATAACCTTTTACCATTGTTCAATTTTTCATTTTAATCAATGCATTTAATTCTGCTCATTTTCTTCTTTTTATTCATTTTATCACTTCAGCTCATTTTGTTTATTTGATTCGTTTGTTTTATTTATGCTTTTCATTTATTTTTTACTTTATTCATTTTGTTCATCCATTATTTTCATTTATTTGATCCATTTCATTAATTTGATTCATTGTATTCACTGGATGAATTAAATCAATTTGATTCATTTAATTCATTTGATTAATTTCATTAATTTGATTGATTTGATTGATTTGATTGATTTGATTGATTTGATTGATTTGATTGATTTGATTGATTTGATTGATTTGATTGATTTGATTGATTTGATCGATTTGATTGATTTGATTGATTTGATTGATTTGATTGATTTGATTGATTTGATTGATTTGATTGATTTGATTGATTT
Organism: Topomyia yanbarensis; assembly: GCF_030247195.1. Lineage (NCBI taxonomy): Eukaryota > Metazoa > Arthropoda > Insecta > Diptera > Culicidae > Topomyia > Topomyia yanbarensis. Next base: position 283,641,057 of record NC_080671.1, read on the forward strand.
GATTGATTTGATTGATTTGATTGATTTGATTGATTTGATTGATTTGATTGATTTGATTGATTTGATTGATTTGATTGATTTGATTGATTTGATTGATTTGATTGATTTGATTGATTTGATTGATTTGATTGATTTGATTGATTTGATTGATTTGATTGATTTGATTGATTTGATTGATTTGATTGATTTGATTGATTTGATTGATTTGATTGATTTGATTGATTTGATTGATTTGATTGATTTGATTGATTTGATTGATTTGATTGATTTGATTGATTTGATTGATTTGATTGATTTGATTGATTTGATTGATTTGATTGATTTGATTGATTTGATTGATTTGATTGATTTGATTGATTTGATTGATTTGATTGATTTGATTGATTTGATTGATTTGATTGATTTGATTGATTTGATTGATTTGATTGATTTGATTGATTTGATTGATTTGATTGATTTGATTGATTTGATTGATTTGATTGATTTGATTGATTTGATTGATTTGATTGATTTGATTGATTTGATTGATTTGATTGATTTGATTGATTTGATTGATTTGATTGATTTGATTGATTTGATTGATTTGATTGATTTGATTGATTTGATTGATTTGATTGATTTGATTGATTTGATTGATTTGATTGATTTGATTGATTTGATTGATTTGATTGATTTGATTGATTTGATTGATTTGATTGATTTGATTGATTTGATTGATTTGATTGATTTGATTGATTTGATTGATTTGATTGATTTGATTGATTTGATTGATTTGATTGATTTGATTGATTTGATTGATTTGATTGATTTGATTGATTTGATTGATTTGATTGATTTGATTGATTTGATTGATTTGATTGATTTGATTGATTTGATTGATTTGATTGATTTGATTGATTTGATTGATTTGATTGATTTGATTGATTTGATTGATTTGATTGATTTGATTGATTTGATTGATTTGATTGATTTGATTGATTTGATTGATTTGATTGATTTGATTGATTTGATTGATTTGATTGATTTGATTGATTTGATTGATTTGATTGATTTGATTGATTTGATTGATTTGATTGATTTGATTGATTTGATTGGTTTGATTGATTTGATTGATTTGATTGATTTGATTGATTTGATTGATTTGATTGATTTGATTGATTTGATTGATTTGATTGATTTGATTGATTTGATTGATTTGATTGATTTGATTGATTTGATTGATTTGATTGATTTGATTGATTTGATTGATTTGATTGATTTGATTGATTTGATTGATTTGATTGATTTGATTGATTTGATTGATTTGATTGATTTGATTGATTTGATTGATTTGATTGATTTGATTGATTTGATTGATTTGATTGATTTGATTGATTTGATTGATTTGATTGATTGATTTGATTGATTTGATTGATTTGATTGATTTGATTGATTTGATTCAGTTGATTCATTTGATTCATTTGATTCATTTGATTCATTTGAGTCATTTGATTCATTTGATTCATTTGAGTCATTTGATTCATTTGATTTATTTGATTTTTTTGATTCATTTGATCCATTTGAATCATTTTATTCATATCTTTAATTTTATGCATTTCATGTTCAGTCATTCGTTTTATTTCATTCAATTTGTGAGTATGAGTTAATTTATTCTATTAATCTTATAACTATTTTTAAATTTAATCTTAATTTTTATGTAATAACCTAATCTTATTTGATTCGTGTATATTATAATTTTGATGTTCATTAATTTTTCTACTCATTTTATGAATTTAAAAACCTATTGTTTCATTTTTTGCTTTACTTTTTTATTTCGGTCGTTTTGTTGATTTCTATAATTTATTCAGTTTATTCGAAATTTTATTCGTGCAAGACTAGAAACTGTTTACATCCCACCTCTAGTTGGGTGCCTACTTCTCGTAAGTTCTGCAAACTAATCCAATAGTGAAATGTGTAAGAAATGTCTCATCTCACTGCTAGGTGGATTAAATCGGTTTTTATTGTATGAAGTAGGAAAATCATTTTTCTTGTTGCCATAAAAATTTGGGAGTGGGCAATTAAATACTTACGGAGATATGAATATTTCAATCGCGCCTTGCGTGCGAAAAACATACCGCCACGCGCTTCGCTCGTACTGAGACTTGGGTGTATGAAGTTTTACACACAAGCGCGTTGTGTAAAACACACTTGCAATTAACTTTACTATTTATTGCATTAAGATGTATGTTTAATTTTAGATTTATAATGTCTTAATCGTTCAAAAGTGTCGCCGGAAGAAAAGATCTTCAGTTTTAATTTGAAGTCCACGTTCATCTCAACATAGTGAAATGATTGGGTCCAGGTATGGTTTGGCATTTTTCGAAACAATTCTGTGGATTTTTCTCTACTCTTGCATTAGAATAAATTGGTTCGATTGGCACGTTTCCTATGTTATTCTGAAATTTGAAATTGAAACATTGCGTGACAAAGAAGCGTTCCTTGTCACATCGTACGACTCAGTTGCGGTCGACATTTGATCATCATTGATAATTTGTAAACTGGCTCGACAAATAATGGCTTCGTCGCAAGCACCTTTTCCATGGGCTGTTGTGCGAAAATGTCACTGTGTGGGGTGAATGCAGTCAGATTTGCGGTGAAAAAAAATTAGTACAACGTTTCACATTTCTAAAATGTAGACGAGCACCATCAGAAAAATAAATGCAAACATTCAAGGTTTTCAAAAAGAATGGAATTAAGAGTACGACGTAGAAACGATAGGTAACTAAACTGAAAACAGGATTTAAAAAGCGCCAGAAATTTAAAAAGCATTCGTTCAACATTTTTGCAGAACTGCAAGAATCTCTCTTCAGCAATCATTTATCGCCAGAATACAAATATCATATTATAATCATTTTAAAAATTATCTCATGAGTATAAAAAAAACCTATTCTAATCCACCTAGCGGTGCAATTGTGCCTTTCTCAATCATGAATCACGAGAATTTGTGCGTTGTTTATATTCATTAAATGCTTTTAAATGCATACATTACATTTTATTATTGTACATCACATGACAACTATATACAGGAAAATAAATCATTATTCGAGTTCAAAAATTGTGAAGAAGAAAAAACAGCCACGGTAATATTGAACTGAAAAAAGGTGCGAAATCGGCAAAGTCCCAAAAAGTCGATTTTTACAAAAAAAATTAATTTTGCATTTTAAAGATGTTTTGCATCAAAAATACGAATTCGATTTCTGAAATTTCATGGGGTCCCCCCATTGAAAAAAAAATTTGAGTTCCAGCTTATATGGGAATTTCATATGTGACCGGACGATTTAGTCTATATTTCCGGCCCCGTATAAGCGATCCGTACGAAATTTTATAAACATCTGTGGGGATATTATAGCTATCATTTGGGACTAAGTTTGTGAAAATCGGCCTAACAATTTTCGGGAAACTGATGTGAGTTCGTAAATTTTGAAAGATGGCCGCTTTTCCCGGGCACTTCCGGAACCGTCTATGGTGGTCAATGTAGTGAACGAAAGTTTGGTTGGCCGTCGGTGACCTAGAACAGCAAATTTAAGTTGTTTGAGAGACATTTTAGCGAAATTTTTACCTTTTTTGCTTTCATCGGAGTATCGGTTTGAATCACAATTTGCTATGTGATCGCACGCCACAACCTATAACTCCGGAACCGGAAGTCGGATCGGGATGAAATTAAATAGCCATTTACGGGGACGCAATACTTTTCATTTGAGGCCAAGTTTAGTCGAATCGGTCTAGCCATCTCCGAGAAACCGATGTGACTGTTATTCTGAATTTAGATACTTCCGCCGGGGCTTCCTGAACCGATGATGGTGGCCAATGTGGCCAAATAGACTTTGAATGGATGTTAGTGACCTAATACTACAAATCGAAGCAGTTGTGGTCATATTTTCGAAAAAATTTCACCTTTATGCATTCATTGCAGAATTTATTAAAATCGACATTTTCTGCGTGTTCGTACTCATCACCCTGTAATTCCGGAACCGGAAGTCGGATCCATTAGAAATTCAATAGCAGCCTATAGGAACGTTGCACCTTTCATTTGAGACTAAGTTTGTCAAAATCGGTTCAGCCATCTCTGAGAAAAATGAGTGACATTTTTGGTAACATACACACACACATACGCACATACACACACATACATACATACACACATACATACACACACAGACATTTGCCGAACTCGACGAACTGAATCGAATAGTATATGTCACTAGGCCATCCGGGCCTCCGTTAAAAAGTCGATTTTCGGAGCAATTGCAATACAATAGAAAGGCAAAAATTTCACCTTTTTACATTCATCGCAGAATTCGTTAGAATCGAGATTTGCTGCGTGATCGTACGTATCACCCTGTAATTCAGGAACCAGAACTCGGATTCACACAAAATTCAACAGCAGCTTCCATTTAAAATCAAGTTTGTCAAAATCGGTTCAGAAAATTCCGAGAAACCGATGTGGACAAATCAACAAATTTTGTTTTGTAACCATACTCTTCAACTCGTAATCCGGGACAAGATGTCGGTTGAAAATCAAATTCAATAGCAACCTATGGGTATAGTATACCTTTCATTTGAATCTTAGTTTGTAAAAATCGGTTCAGCCATCTCCAAAAAACCGATGTGGACATTTTGTTAACAAATCCGCACACACACACATACATACATACATACATACATACATACATACATACATACATACATACATATATACATACATATATACATACACACATACACACATACATACACACAGATATTTTGCGATCTCGGCGAACTGAGTCGAATGTTATATGAGACTCGGCCCTCCGGGCCTCGGTTAGAAAGTCGGTTTTTGGAGCAATTGCGTAACCTTTCTATATGAAAAAGGCAAAAGAATAGTATTTAATTAGCTTAATCAGCATGAGTTCAATGTTATCTTCATGTGATTATATTTTGAAATGTTGGTGGAATGGGTTTAAAAGTGGAGGGAATGGGGGGTTAGTAGAGTGGGAGTGGAGGATGCGTCAGAAATCCTTCATCTTATTTTGGTATACGGGGTGGATGAAGGAAATGCGGGCGTGAGGGTGGTCCAAGGGGACGGTAGTGTTGAAGGAGGGAGATGTAAGGGAAAGGCGGGGGGGCGGAGGGGCTCTGATGCAATACTCAGCTGCATATTTTGCCTTCCATTTGAGTGTGAACTTCTTATGGATCGTTTTGTAAATATCCATGAACCATAATTTAACGTTCGATATATGAATCATTTTTAATGTTCATTTTTACATCTTCTATCGACCAAGAAAAATTATCTAGCAAAAATTTTTATCAAATTTATGGATCTTTTTTGACATTTTATTGCTCCATTTTGTAATACCGTGGAACATTTTGGTCGATATTATGGAACAAATCGACGTGTTTTAATGTACATTGTTGATATTCTATGGATCAATGTCAGTAAATTTATGGCGCAAAATGTATCATTTTATGGAACATTTCCAATATTGTTATGGGGCATAAGTTGATTTTAATTGCTCTTTTATTACTATTTTAGTGCTCTTTTACGACCATTTTATGGTTCAATTTTACATAATCTATGGATCAAATCACCCCTTTTTATGGATCATTCACACTGTTTTAAGGATTTTCAGTTTTGTTTTATGGTACATGGACAACTTTTTTATGGATCGTTTTTCAATTTTTTATGGATCATTTTTGTTGTTTTAGCGGCGCAAACTTAGGGCTGCCAGGATTTTCTCGAATTCAGTCTTGTTCGTCTGCTAGAGCCCATCAAACATATGTTCATATTTGGCTGATAAAATCGGGGCTTCAATGTATTATAATAGATATTCAGCATTTGAAGAAGTTTCTTGTGAACGAGTGTAGAACGACTTTGTTTCTGCTTACTTGAAGTCAGCGGCGTAGCCAGAAATTCGGTTTGGTGAAAATCGATCATACTGTCCAAACGGCATAATTCCGAAACCGTAATTTTTGAAGTTTTAAAATTATGCAGAATTAATTTTTCAGAAAATAGTAACAGAGTTCGTGTCTTTAGCGAATTTGTTCAGACTTTATTATAGTCATGAATATTAACCTGAGAAATTTCACCATAAATACTTGTTGGACGATATACCGTCAACATTATTTTATCAAATGATGCGCTGTTTAACCTTTGTAAAACTCATTGAAGATACTAAACCTCCGAAATTGGCGGTTTCAAAATGATTGTATCTTGACCTTAAATTACTGTTTTTGAACATTTGACTAATACATATAATTGGTCATACAACAAAAATCAAATGCTCATCAAAATCGATCAGGACCTGCTAGAGTCGAATGGAAATCGTCATTTTTCATAAATTTCTCTTTATATTCGGAAAGTGTTATCCTCGTTATTAATCATATTACATTTTCGTCTCAACTCGACGCATTCCCAAAATAAAAACCTGTTTTAATCCACCTAGTGATGCAATTGTGCTTTTCTTTTTTGTCCAGACTACGATTCCATGGCTGGTTACGTTCAATACAATGGTGGAAATGAATATTACATGTTCAGTACGATTTGCACATACATACAATGGATCGACAGCCACGATCTTGAGATACTATGTGATACTGAAACATCGCTTGAAACCAGCGGCGGATCATGGAGAAAGATCCGGGAGGTCCAGGTCCTGCCGAAAATTTTCAACTTGTTAAGAAATTTTAAACTAGTTTTAATTTCAAAGTAGCAACCCCTTACTGCATACTCCCTCCGGGCTGGTATGATTGACGATTTTTAGAGTGATTGCATAACCTTTCTCTATGAGAAAGGCAAAAATGTACCAAAGTACAAAAAAGTCAATTTTTGTCAAACATCTCAATGTTTCATGCATTTTAAAGTCATTTGACATCAAAAATACAAATTTGATTTTGAAAATTTTTCATTTCAGTTTATATGGGAATTTGCTGTGTGATTGCACTCTTCAACTCGTAACTCCGGAACCGGAAGTCCAATCAATGAAAAATTCAATAGCAGCCGATGGGAAGGTTGTACCTTTCATTTGAGACTAACTTTGTGCAAATTAGTCCAGCCATCTCTGAGAAACAGAGGTCACATTTTTTCCACATACACACATACATACACACAGACATTTTCCGATCTCGACGAACTCAGTCGGTTGGCATATGACACTCGGCCCTCCGGGTCGGGATTAGATTGACGAATTTCAGAGTGAATGAGAAAGGCAAAAACATTTTTAGCAAATGTCGAAAGTTATGCATTTTTTTTTTGGTGAGCAGTTCTATGTTTCATAGACATTAAATCAATTTTAACTTATTACAGTACATCTCTACAAAAACGAGATTAATTTGAAAATAAATCTGAGGATTATGATTGATTACAGAACGAATTTTCTATTGGAATGTTTTCAGGCAGGAATTTGATATTGAAGCAATTAGACAACTGTGAAATCAAGACCAATAGATCAGTTACATATCAGGACCCCATTCCGACAATTTATCAAAAGTCCTCATGATGTTTACAACAACAGGTTATCAATCTACGGATCAGATAATTGTTATTGTAATATTGAATTAAATCAGTCTGCATCAATAAATTTTCAATTTCAATCCAATATTTTTTTTGGGTGTGTTAGGGGGGGGGGGGGGGTGGTATGGTGTTAAACCCGAAAACATTCTCTTGGCTACGCCGTTGCTTGAAGTTATTTATTTCGCTTTTCGTTTTCCGATATGTTTCAGATCGATCCGATGGTCATAAGTTAAAAAAATTGCAGTCAGAAGGTTCGCACAAATTAACATTTTTGCACTGATAAGTTATCAAGTTCCTTCCAGACAACTTGGAAGTGTTCGGTGATTATTTCTAGCGGTTGTAGATAGAAAAATGAAATACAAAATTCGTTTTATCGAAATAATGTTTGGCTTATTTAAATGGATTATTACTATATTGAACAATAAATAGGCGACAAAGAGTAATCCACAAACAACAAGCCATAACTTTTGAAGTATTCAAAATAGATATTTGAAGCCTTCAGTAAAGTTATTCGCAAAAGTAAGAGCTACAAATTTACTTGAAGGCATCATTTCGATATAATCACTTCCAAGATTTGTGAAAATATCTCACTCGCAGGGGGCCGTTTTGGCGTTAATAATAGATTACATGTTTTTGGTCATATTTCTGGCAATGGGAAATGGTAAAAATCTGTCGTCTGCATTTAATGTTAAATACCTCTTTTGATAATAGTCCGATTTCAACAATCTATAGCTTGTTCGAAAGGTATTTGTTAAAGCTATCTAAAAACATATGAACATGTTAGTCGATATTGTCAATTTCGGCAGATAATTCAAATAAACTGCAAAAAACGCCATTTTTACGCATTCAAACTTTCTTATCTTGGAAACTAAACATCAGAATCAAAAACAAATTAATAGCGTTCTTACTGTTTTTTAGTTCTTTCATTTAAAATTAGTTTGGATAAGATCGGCTCAGCCATTGCTGAGAAACACGAATGAGAATTTGTCCGTTACATACACACACAGACATTGTCCCAAATCGTCGAGCTGAGTCGATTGGTATATAAGACTCGGCCCTCAGGGCCTCGGAAAAAATCTTGAAAGTTTGAGCGAATTCTATGCATTTCTTTTATAGGAAATGTAAAACCCTTTAAAATTTAAAAAATCATATTCGTACGTTTGATGCCTGAGAGTGTCATGAAACGTCGATATGTGGTGTCATGTCGAAAACTTTTTTTGTCATGCATTTATGGGACGTCGAGATCTTGTATGATCTCGCAAAAAATGCTGCCTTTCAGGGAATAAAGAAAAAATAATAGATAGTTTGCAAATTAATTTTGTAAAGAAAATACACACGCTCTAGATACACATCTCATAAAATTTTAATAATGATCGCTCAACTGTCGTGCGCTGGCAGGATTTACATAAACTTCAAAAAGTGATCTCGAGCAACAAGTCTGCCAAGCCCTTCGCATATATGTTTTATATACGTCAATACATTTACCCATTAACTATTGATAGTGGAGTAGAATGGGGTCAAACAGGTATGGGGTGTACAATAGGTACAGGGCATTATCTTTGCTATGTTATTGCAGAGGTCGCTCATCTTGTGTGAATTAGATACACGGTAGAGAACATCGTTGTCATTTCGGCTGTTACCATGGATTCGTTGTATTAGTTACGGCGTCGTTTATGTTTTCGCGTGTTGTTTTGCGAAAACGCATTGTCTTTCGTCCTCAGGACAGTACATTTAATCAATGTAAAAAAATGTCAAGTGAGTATTTTCTTAAGCAAAAATAAATGCTGAACGCGATAGTTGTGTTGGTTTTTTGATATTTTAGTTTTTGAAAATAATACGGACATTAACACGAAACATACGCTTGGGGGCACGATAGGCCAGGCGGTTGTGGGCACTATAGGTCACTACTGATCGTCTCACAGCTAAGCAACCACGTGAGTCGGAATGAATAATAAAATGTGGGCTCGAAATTTTGATTTTGAATGAACATTGTACAATACATTATGCGTAAAAAGCTCATTTAATAAAAATCTGTTTTGGTGATCAAATTTGGTTTGAAATTATTTTAAGTTTGAAACTAATATAAAATATAAACTCATATTCAAAATTTATCAACAAGTTGAAAATTTTCGGATGGGCTCCGGACCCCTAGGACCCGCCACTGTTCGCCACTTCTCATTTTCTTACCTGAATTAATTCAACTTAATTTTTAAATAAACTGCAGTATTAATACTTTTCAAATCAAAGTTGAACCGGTGGTTTTCTAGGCGTGTACATTGTTTAATTAAACCTCGAACATAGAGGAATTCCACAAAGATCCGTCCGAATATCTTTAAAAGGCGCGTAGACACTTCTACGTGCATTAAATTCAAAAAAGATTTAAATCGCAAAAAACCCCTTTTTTAATTTTGCATTTTTTTATTCATTTCGTTTATTTGATAGGCACAAATGCGTTAGCTTGGCGGTGCCAAATTCTTTTGTTTTTAACTTTTTGGATATCTTAAAACTAGGAGGTTACAAAAAGGAAAAAAAAAAATTTACAAAAGAAAAGATAGTTTACAGCTATCTTAAGACTAGAAATAAGATTCAATATACAAGAGAGGACCAATAGATTTTTTTATGAAAAATTTTAAAACAAGGGATTCAGTTTGATATACAAGAGGGGGAGTAATAGTATTTTACGAAATATTTTACAGTTATCTTAAAACTAACAATATAGTTTAGTACACAAAAGGGGGAACAAATATTTATGAGAAATTTCACAGATACCTTAAAACTAGGAATACAATTTTATTTACAAGATGGAGGACAAGAGTTTCAATAAAGAGTAAAAATTATAGCTATCTTAAAACTAGGAATACAGAATACAAATTTGATTTTTTTAACGAAAACTTATGCTTGGTCAAGATATTCAGAGGGTGGCTTATTTCCACATCAGTGTAGCAGCAGTTGTATCAAGGACAGGGGAGAGAAGGCGTATGGTGACAGGGAAAGAAGAGCAAAACTTGCAACTTTCGCTCAAACGGGGGGAGGATCAGCGAAACAAATTTGCGCCTCAGTCTAGTAAGTCGTCGAGTACCGGATTGGCGGATGGTATTCTTCGGACCCGCGGGGAATCCTTCAAAAGTCATCGGACCTCGAGTCGCTCTCGCTTCCGTTTCCTTCTATGCAGGCGTAGTGGTAAGGGCGACGGCGGTTACATAGTGGTACTCTGGAGCTGATCGATTCCACAAGGCAGGAGGAAACTTCTAAAAACGAGAAATAAAAGAGAGAGGCCAAATTGGGATATTTATCGGACTAAGTCGCAAAACATCAAAAAATGAGATAATTATAGCATTGGATAAAGAATTTCGTCAGCTACGTTCGACTCTTGCCAGATTTGAAATATGTAACAATAAACAAGAATTATGGCAAACATTATTTTCCAATCATAATGTAAAGGATGCTGCGATTCAGACTTTAAACTCGTTTTTCTCGAAATCAATATTTTGTCACTTAGTCCGGTCTGACTTAACACCGACCAAATAAGGGACATAATGGGGAAATCACGAGTTGCCAGCATATCTCGGACTGGTACATGGGGTGGAATACCCGGCGCATACCCAGACAACGTGCTCGAAGTCGTGATAGCCCTCGTCACAAGCACACAGACTACTTTCCCAATACGCCGCAAATGCGCATCCAAGTTGTAGTGATTGGACATAAGTCGGGACATTACACGAATAAAATCCCAACCCACATCCATCCCCCTGAACCAAGGCTTCTGATACCTTTGGGATAATTGATTGTAGCCATCGTTCAAGTTCCCCATTGCTCCACGAGGTTTGCCAACTGTTGAGTGTCCTCTGACGACAAATACTAAAAAATTCGTTGAAGCAGATTGGTCTTTCGTATATGTCACCATTTAATTTGCCCACCTTTGCTAATGAGTCGGCCTTTTCATTGCCCGGTATAGAGCAATGAGAGGGGACCCAAACAAAGGTAATCTGATAAGATTTTTCAGATAACGTACACAAGGACTCCCGTATCTTCCCCAGGAAATATGGGAATTACTTTTTGGGCTTCATCGCACGAAGAGCCTCTATAGAGCTGAGGCTGTCCGAAATGATGAAGTAGTGATCTGTGGACAGAGTGTCGATGATCCCAAGGGTGTACTGAATTGCAACTAACACAGGGGGTACAGGGACATAAATCGGGTTTGAGAATTAAGCTCGACGAGCCTCTCGAAGTTTTCAATCACCAACGGGTTCAGAATGTCGCGTCAGATGAGCAATCGATATGAGAGTTCCCAAAATCGATTTTTTAGCGGAAGAACGCCCGCCAGCACTTCGAGACTCATCGTATGGGTCGAGTGCATGCAACCCAAGGCAATGCGCAAGCAACGATACTGGATTCTCTCCAGTTTGATGAAGTGTATGTTCGCAGCGGAGCGGAAACAGAAACAATATCGTTGTTTGGTATAACCTGATCAGGTCTCCTGAGTGGGCACCCGACCATGTTCCAGTTATTGTTCGGAGAAAATTGATCCTTTGTTGGCATTTCTGTTTCAGATACCTAATGTGACATCCCCAGGTACCTTTAGAGTCGAACCAGACCCCGAGATATTTAAATGCGAAAACCTGGTTAATCGTTGCACCCATTAATAGAAGCTGGAGTTGCGCCGGCTCACGCTTCCTAGAAAAAACAACCAACTTAGTTTTCTCCGTGGAGAACTCAATACCCAGCTGAAGAGCCCAAGCGGACAAATTGTCCAAGGTATTTTGTAATGGTCATTGCAAGTCGGCAGCTTTTGGCCCTGTAACAGAGACCACCCCGTCGTCTGCAAGTTGCCTTAGCGTGCACGAGTTGGCAGGACAATCGTCAATGTCATTCACGTAAAAATTGTAAAGTAGGGGACTTAGACATGAGCCCTAGGGATGACCCATGTAGCTAAATCGCAATGTTGTTAAATCGCCATGCGAAAAGTGAAAAGTTTTCAGACAACAGGTTTAGCAAAAAGTTATTTAAAATTGGTGAAAGACCATGCTGGTGCAGCTTCTCTGACAGAATATTGATATAAACTGAATCAAAAGCCCCCTTAATATCCAAGAAGACTGATGCCATCTGCTCTTTGTTAGCATAGGCCATTTGGATTTCTATAGAAAGCAACGCAAGGCAATCGTTCGTCCCTTTGCCTTTGCGAAAGCCAAATTGTGTATCTGACAGTAAGCTATTTACTTCAACCCAATTGTCGAGGCGAAACAAGATCATTTTCTTGAACAACTTCCTAATACAGGACAGCATTGCAGTCGGTCGATACGAGTTGTGGTCGGAGGCTGGTTTTCCTGGTTTTTGAATGGCGATGACCTTCACTTGCCTCCAGTCATGAGGGACAATGTTACCCTCAAGAAACTTGTTAAATAAGTTCAGCAAGCGCCTTTTTGCAGTGTCAGGCAGCTTCTTCAGCAAGTTGAATTTGATTCTGTCTAACTAATTCTGTTGCATGATAAGAGAGCAAGTGAGAACTCCACCATCGAAAACGGTGTTTCGTTCGCGGTATCGTGAGGAGACGCAGCGCGGTACGTTTTCTGTACCGGGACAGAGTCCGGACAGATCTTTTTGGCGAAAGCGAATATCCAACGGTTTGAATATTCCACGTTCTCGTTGGTACTGTTTCGGTTACGTATACGTCGAGCCGTTCTTCAAAGAGTGCTCATCGCTGTTTCTCTCGTTAACCCGTCGACGAACCGGCGCCAATAACTGCGTTTTTTGGCTTTCATTAAACTCTTCATTCGCCTTTCTAGCGACGCGTACTGCTGATAGCTAGCGGGTAACCCGTCTTCCCGGAAGGCCTTATATGCAGTGGACTTCTCCGCGTACAGCTCTGAGCACTCTTTATCCCACCACAGGGTGGGAGACTGTCCATGGGTATTCGCGCTGGGTACTGGTTTAGTCTGAGCTTGATTCGCACTGTCGAGAATCAAGCCAGCCAAAAACCTGTACTCTTCCTCCGGAGGAAGCTCTTGGGTGGATTCGATTTTAACGGATATCGCGGTCGTATAACTCTTCCAATAAGTCATACGAGACATTGATTGTTTCCGATGGTCTTGAACCGTTAGCAATTGAAATTACGATAGGCAAATGATCGCTACCGTGGGGATCAGGGATCACCTTTCACATGCAGTCTAACTGTAGCGATGTCGAGCATAGCGATAACTCCAACGCGCTTGCGCGTGCTGGTGGTGTAGGAATCCGCGTCATTTCTCCCGTGTTTAAGATGGTCATGTTGAAATTGTCGCAAAGATCTTGGATTAATGTTGATCTATTATCATCGTGAAGACAACCCCATACCGTACCGTGCGAGTTAAAGTCTGCTAGAACTAGCCGCGCCGGTAAGGATTCCGTGATATTACAAAGCGTTCGGTGCTCTACCGAGGCTCTAGGAGGAATGTAGATGGAAGCAATGCAAAGGTCTTTGCCTTTGATTAGAACCTGACAAGCGACAATTTCAATGCCTGGTGTCGAAGGGAGGTTAATTCGGTTGAAAGAATAGCACTTTTTAATCCCCAAAAGTACTCCTCCGTAATGGTTTTCTCGATCCAGACGGATTATATTAAAGTCGTGGAAGTTGAGATTTATATCGGAAGTTAACCAAGTTTCACATAATGCGAAAACATCACATTTTTATCAGAATGCTTTTAAGAGGATCAGTAACATTGAAAGTTGTGAAAATTGAGTCCACTATGTCAGAAAATTTCATTAGTCCGTTACTGGACTGAGTGTCTGTTGGAAAAAAGGGAACACTTGGGGTTTTTGGTGTCCCTGGAAGTGGTGGATACTCCTTGTTAGAATTAATATTTCCAAGTCCTGGAGCAAATTGCTTCGGCTTTAGTGCATCACTTCCGTTGGATTTGTTGATTGTAGTTGGCGAACTCTGAGGGGACGACACCTTGGCACCCTTACGAGGCAATTTAGGGGAGACTAGATTTCTCCTCTTCCTGGATTCCCCTGGGTTAACCAAAGATGTTCCCTCTCGTGGGTCGTCAGATTTTTGCTCAACGTTAGCCAAATCAGCATAGGGATTTTCGGACAGGACAGATGGCGAAGCATTCTTTAGCATTTCTGCATAAGAGCGCTTTGAGCGTTCCTTAAGGGAGCGCCTAGTTTTATCCCCGCGCTGCTTGTACGCAGGGCATGATTTAAGAGCATGTGAAGGGCCCCCGCAGCAAATACACTTTTCAGTTTCTTTGTCGCAAGAGTCATCCTCATGCTCTCCTTCGCATTTGCCGCATCGTTTCTTATTTCCACAATATGTGGCTGTGTGGCCCAACTGCTTGCAATTGCTGCAGCTCATGACCCGCGGTACAAACAGGCGAACTGGTAGGCGAACTGGTAGGCGAACCTTGTCAAGGAGGATGTAGTTGGGAAGAGAGGACCCGGCGAATGTCACCCGAAGCGAGCCTGATAGAGAGTAGGTAGTCTTACCTCCCTCGGTGTTTGCGGTATACAATTGTTTGCATTCCAAGATCTTAATCTGTTCAAGTGAGGGGTCCTTAAAGCAGCCAACCCCGTGCTCCAACAGTTCTTCGCATTTCAGGCCCGGTTCGGACACTACCCCATCAATTTCTACGGCCACACAAGGAACGTACGCTTTAAATTCCCGCGTAAAGCGCTCACAGCAAGCAATCGCGTTTGCCTGGCCGAGATCATTCACTAGAACACGTATCTTGTTTGCCCAAACACGTGTTTATTTATTTATTTGTATTTACTTATTCATTCAACGGACTTGTACAGTAGAGTGGCTCGAAAATGACATTTTTCAGCACAGCACTTTTTGAGATCCCTTTGTGGTCCCAAATGCCTATGCAAAGTTTGGGAGCGATCGGTTGCTTCCCGGGTTTGCGCATTATGTTCAAAGTTTGTATGGGATTTTATATGGGGAAATCAATTATTTTGCATTTACGCTGATAAAGATAGCTATTTCACTCAATATGAAAAACCAGCTATATAAAACGATAATTCAGACCTTGGTTAACAACTTTGTCGAAGACGGTAACTAGCTACGAGTTTTCAAAAAATAATTATAAAGATTTTAAAACTTATGGTTCAATCCAAATGCAGAAATTCATTATTTCTTCCAACACTGTTAGTACACAAGGACACCGATACTTAAAACTTAAATAAATGAGAATATATTCTTCACAGAGACTTGGTACCTTTGAATGAAATGCTCAGAATAAATTGCTGAATAACATAGACGTAGTAAGAAATTGAAAACAAGACGGGGTGTGGTTTGTGTACTCCCCGGTTCCCTGTTTAGATAGTTTAGTATAACATAAGGAGCACATCTTTAACGCAGGTTTACACCGCCGAATTAAAAATTAATCTTACGTGTTTGAGTGCTACTATTTAAGGGCTCTACTGTTATCTTTTTTAAAATGGTACAGCGGTTTATAAGTTTTACATGCTTTAAAACCCTATTTCTTAGCCGTTCAGAATCAAAATTTAAAAAAATGCATATCCTTAGATCCCTTGAAGTCTCGGAACTGTTTCTATTGACGTTTTCGTTTGAGAATCCAGGAACGAAACCAGGATATTTATTTCAAACAAGCATTTTTTAATGAAATTGAGTTAGGTTCACGCAAAACAGAGGTGATGTTGTCGAACCAGAAATATACTTCAGGTTAGAACCCAACGCGATTTCCAGACCTGAGTTAGTTTTTGCCCCAAGCAAAAACAATACATAAATTTGTAGATGTTAATTCTAAATATCGTAAATTGTTATTTCCCACAACAAAGATTGTAGTATGATTCATATTTGGGTCTATCAAAATATTAAGAAAGTTCAGTCGTTGACATTTTCAAGGGCGTAATGATTCTTTGTCTTATACAAAACAATCTAAAAGGGACTGGGGGTACACATGCCCCTCCCCTCTTCTTTTCATTTTCTGACTACGTCTATGATATTCAGAAATTCATTCTGAACATTTCATTCAAAGGTACCAAGTCTCTGCGATGAATATATTCTCATTTATTTAAGTTTTTAATGTCGATGTCGGTGGTGCACCGGCAGTGTTGGAAAAAGTAATCAATTTCTGCTTTAGGATTTTACCATAAGTTTTAAAATCATTATAACTATTTTTTGAAAACTAGTAACGGTCTTTGACAAAGTTGTTAACCAAGGTTTGAATTATCGTTTTATAAAGCTGGTTTTTCATATTGAGTAAAATAGCGATCTTAAGTAGCGTAAATGCAAAATAATTGATTTCCCCATATAAAATCCCATGCAAACTTTGAACACAATGCGCAAACCCGGGACGCAACCAATCACTACCAAATTTTGCACAGGCATTTGGGACCACAAAAGGAACTCAAAAAGTGCTGTGCCCGCTAGTTTAAATAATTTTGAAGTTTTCCCATACAACCACGAGCCACTCTATGTACAGTCTTATTGAAAACTTTAAACTAATACACAGCATTCGAATTTTGCGATAAACATAATTGCAACAGAAACACTTAATTACAACAATATTAATTACAAAAAAAAATATTAATAAAAAACACAATCAGCATGAACATATTTTTATACTGAAACGATTTTGACAACATTAAATTGTAATCGGCTTAAGATGTAGGAGTTTCGTCGATAGTGATCTGGTGGGACAAAGTACAGGAATCCATTCGTACAGCTGGCATCCATGGTCGATCATTGCAAAGATTCCGAAATTCTCTAAATCGCACGCCGTACGGCCAAGTGCTGGACGAGAGAGCGCGTTTTTTGAAGCTTGCATCTAGGTCTACCTGGAATGAGACATAATCTAGCGGAGCAACATCCTGCCTACTCGAAACAAGCTTTTTCACTTTTACAGAACCATTCACGTTTAAACAATCACGAACAAGAACCAAAACTTCTTGCTCGGTAACGTCGCTTTTGATGTTCTATAGATATAGTGTGAAACTATCATTCGCAGTTTTTTCAGGATACATTGTTTCCGAGCAGCTTTCCATTATTAGAGAAGAATGACGGGGTTTTGCAGCTGAACATGCGTTGCGTTGCCAGGATAAAAACGGTTTCGTATATTCAACAAGCTCGGTCATGGTAGCATTCAATGTCTCGATACTTTGCTTCAGGCATTCAATCTTACTATCGCGCTGTTTCCCACGCATATCATAAGCGGCTTTTATCGAACTGACTGAATTGCGAAATTTTACATTCTCCAGCAGGTCACGGCAGTCATCACATATCCAAATAACATTTGAGTTACTGCAAGCAGACAATTCATTTTCCGTTAGGCCGGTGCAGTGTTTGTGGAAATAGCGAAACCCATCACAGAAGCCTTCACAAACTGCTGGGTCAGATTCACCAAGGGCCGTTTTACACTTTCCGAACGGTTTATCCACTAACTGATTCATGACGAGACACTAGTATTATCAACACAATAAGACGGAACAATTGGTTTCGGCAGTGAGAGATATAATCGAATTATTTCGATCGAGTACAATTTTGCGAAGCAGCAAATTAATGTAGTCGAAATGTTAACAGTAGAGCTACGATTTGGTTAAAATATTTAAATGCATAAACAATTTTACACCGAGAAAAAAGTAGTTTCGCTTTCGGCCATTTTAGCACGAGGGCAGAGCGTTATATAAACGGGAATGTGTCTTATTATTTGATTAAAAGGTAGAGTAAAAGTAGGGAAAAGGAAAGAAAGCAAACTAGGAAAAAAATCAAGCAAAACTTATCTGCTAATTTTTTGGCTTTCTCATAAAGAAAGGATATGCAATCACTCTGAAAACCGACTTTTCAACCGAGGCCCGGAGGGCCGAGTATCATATACCATTCGACTCAGTTCGTCGAAATTGACAAATGTCTGTATGTGTGTGTATGCGTGTGTGTTTTAAAAACTCACTCACTTTTCTCAGAGATGGCTGAACCGAATCGCTCAAACTTGATTTCAAATGAAAGGTGTAACGCTCCCATAAGCTGCTATTGAATTTTTTGTCGATCGGACTTCCGGTTCCGGAGTTACGGGTTGAAGAGTGCGGTCACCCAGCAAATTCCCATATAAAATGGTAACACCATGATGTTCAAATGGTGTAATACATAAAAACCTGTTTTAATCCACCTAGCGGTGCAATTGTGCCTTTCTCATTTCTCTAAACTATGGCACGGAGGCTTTTTATGTTCAACATAATTGTGGAAATGTCCATTACATTCTTAGTACACTTTGCACTTATACACAATGGCATGCCAGCCACGAACTTGATGAGCTACGTGTCGACGGTGAAACACTTGAAACAAAAAAAATATCATACTCCATTAGCCTAATCAGCATTAGATCAATGTTATCTGCTTGCTAACTCATTTTGTCATGCGGGGCTGGGTATGTGAAGAGGGCGAAAGTCCCATGAACGAACGACTCCCCAGCTTAAATTGGTATGCTTTGTGATACAGTGGTGGTTTAAAGATGACGGGGTTGAAAGGGAGGGGTATGAGGGCTGGATGGGGTGGTGGTCTGAGGGGTGATTTAAGGAGATTTTTAAAGGAGGGGCGCGAACAGTAGAGGGGGGGGGGTGTATCCCCTCTCCGTAAACCATCAACTACGCCTCTGTTAAAATCCAGAAACCCTAAACGAGTCGAAAAAAAAATTTGGCCGGGATTAGGTTGACGTTTTTCAGAGTGATTGCATAACCTTTCTATATGAGAAAGGCAAAAATGTGCCAAAATCCAAAAAAGTGAATCGTAGTCAAATTTTTTTTTCGAGTTTGCATCAAATCTCGACGTTTCATGCACCTTGAACACATTTAGCATCAAAAATAAAAATTCTATTTTTAATTTTTCCTATAGTTTATATGAGAAATTTCTGTGTGGCCGTACTCTGAAACCCGTAATTCCGGAACCAGAATTCCGATCGATCCAAAATTCAATAGCAGCCGATGGGAAGGTTGCACCTTTCATTTGAGACTAAGTTTGGGCAAATCGGTCCAGCCATCTCTGAGAAAAATGAGTGACATTATTTGACACATACGCACATACATACACACACACACACATACACACACACATACATACATACACACACACATACAGACTTTTTCCGATCTCGACGAACTGAGTCGAATGGGATATGACACCCGGCCCTCCGGGCCGGGATTAGGTTGACGTTTTTCAGAGTGATTGCATAACCTTTCTATATGAGAAAGGCAAAAATGTGCCAAAATCCAAAAAAGTGAATCGTAGTCAAATTTTTTTTTCGAGTTTGCATCAAATCTCGACGTTTCATGCACCTTGAACACATTTAGCATCAAAAATAAAAATTCTATTTTTAATTTTTCCTATAGTTTATATGAGAAATTTCTGTGTGGCCGTACTCTGAAACCCGTAATTCCGGAACCAGAATTCCGATCGATCCAAAATTCAATAGCAGCCGATGGGAAGGTTGCACCTTTCATTTGAGACTAAGTTTGGGCAAATCGGTCCAGCCATCTCTGAGAAAAATGAGTGACATTATTTGACACATACGCACATACATACACACACACACACACATACACACACACATACATACATACACACACACATACAGACTTTTTCCGATCTCGACGAACTGAGTCGAATGGGATATGACACCCGGCCCTCCGGGCCGGGATTAGGTTGACGTTTTTCAGAGTGATTGCATAACCTTTCTATATGAGAAAGGCAAAAATGTGCCAAAATCCAAAAAAGTGAATCGTAGTCAAATTTTTTTTTCGAGTTTGCATCAAATCTCGACGTTTCATGCACCTTGAACACATTTAGCATCAAAAATAAAAATTCTATTTTTAATTTTTCCTATAGTTTATATGAGAAATTTCTGTGTGGCCGTACTCTGAAACCCGTAATTCCGGAACCAGAATTCCGATCGATCCAAAATTCAATAGCAGCCGATGGGAAGGTTGCACCTTTCATTTGAGACTAAGTTTGGGCAAATCGGTCCAGCCATCTCTGAGAAAAATGAGTGACATTATTTGACACATACGCACATACATACACACACACACACACACATACACACACACATACATACATACACACACACATACAGACTTTTTCCGATCTCGACGAACTGAGTCGAATGGGATATGACACCCGGCCCTCCGGGCCGGGATTAGGTTGACGTTTTTCAGAGTGATTGCATAACCTTTCTATATGAGAAAGGCAAAAATGTGCCAAAATCCAAAAAAGTGAATCGTAGTCAAATTTTTTTTTCGAGTTTGCATCAAATCTCGACGTTTCATGCACCTTGAACACATTTAGCATCAAAAATAAAAATTCTATTTTTAATTTTTCCTATAGTTTATATGAGAAATTTCTGTGTGGCCGTACTCTGAAACCCGTAATTCCGGAACCAGAATTCCGATCGATCCAAAATTCAATAGCAGCCGATGGGAAGGTTGCACCTTTCATTTGAGACTAAGTTTGGGCAAATCGGTCCAGCCATCTCTGAGAAAAATGAGTGACATTATTTGACACATACGCACATACATACACACACACATACACACACACATACATACATACACACACACATACAGACTTTTTCCGATCTCGACGAACTGAGTCGAATGGGATATGACACCCGGCCCTCCGGGCCGGGATTAGGTTGACGTTTTTCAGAGTGATTGCATAACCTTTCTATATGAGAAAGGCAAAAATGTGCCAAAATCCAAAAAAGTGAATCGTAGTCAAATTTTTTTTTCGAGTTTGCATCAAATCTCGACGTTTCATGCACCTTGAACACATTTAGCATCAAAAATAAAAATTCTATTTTTAATTTTTCCTATAGTTTATATGAGAAATTTCTGTGTGGCCGTACTCTGAAACCCGTAATTCCGGAACCAGAATTCCGATCGATCCAAAATTCAATAGCAGCCGATGGGAAGGTTGCACCTTTCATTTGAGACTAAGTTTGGGCAAATCGGTCCAGCCATCTCTGAGAAAAATGAGTGACATTATTTGACACATACGCACATACATACACACACACACACATACACACACACATACATACATACACACACATACAGACTTTTTCCGATCTCGACGAACTGAGTCGAATGGGATATGACACCCGGCCCTCCGGGCCGGGATTAGGTTGACGTTTTTCAGAGTGATTGCATAACCTTTCTATATGAGAAAGGCAAAATAATAATCTAAAACAAACATAACGCATTAGCTGTGTATGTTTTACTTTATGGGGGCGTCTGATGTAAAGTGTTTAAACCGAATGTGATTTTGGTTTACGATTTTGAAGGTAAGGCAACAATGGACTTCTTTTGTAATGTTAAGGTTTATTTATACATTCATTATGTACGAGAAAAAAATTGCAGTCACACAGAACCACACAAGCGTTCCAAGAGTAGACGTCCAACCATTTCCACGTCGAGGAGCGCCACGGCGAATATGATAACTCTTGATAAAATTGACTGAAACAGGAAATTCAATAAGATTTTTAAAATTTGGACTATTATTTACTCGATGAACAAAATTTTTTTTAAAATGTTTAGAATTTTGAAATATGGAATAGCCTTATTAAATCCGAAAAATCTGATATTTTTATGTAAAATTCACTCACTTTTCTTAAAAATAATGAGAGAATTTTTTTTCAGTTTTCCGTGGTTTATCGACTGGCTACACATATTATGCATCCTCATAAAAAATCAAGTCAGTCCGTTGAATAATTATTATTGTTTATTTTCATTTATTTCTAATAAATAATGAAGTTAATTGAAAGAGTTTTTTACACAACGCGGTAGTGTGTAAAATATCATACAGTCAAACCTGAGTACGAGCGAAGCGCGTGGCGGCACGTTTTTCGCGCCCAAGGCGCGATTGAAACATTCATATCTCCGTAAGTATTTAATTGCCCACTCCCAAATTTTTATGGCAACAAGAAAAATGATTTTCCTATTTCATACAATAAAAAAAATCATGTCCAAGTTTGAAAAAAATCGATATGTTTTAAACTTTTCAATATTTTCCATGAAACCAATACGTTGAGTAAGTATTAATATACTTTATCCGAAAGCTATGAAAAAGACGCACATTTCATGTTTTGGGTACTTGTGGGTACCTTCTTTACCTTTGACAGTACGAGCGATTGAAAAAACTAGGTTTTGTTCAAATGGTGAAATTCAACACAAAAAATCTCGAAAGTCTCGCCTACTATGTTGAAATAAAAAAATACGTGTCGAATATTTTTGACTACTAAACCGAGAAAAAAATTGATCTGGGCAAAAAAAATTTGTGGAAAATTTTGCGTGGAATGCCCCATATATATATATATATATATATATATATATATATATATATATATATATATATATATATATATATATATATATATATATATATATATATATATATATATATATATATATATATATATATATATATATATATATATATATATATATATATATATATATATATATATATATATATATATATATATATATATATATATATATATATATATATATATATATATATATATATATATATATATATATATATATATATATATATATATATATATATATATATATATATATATATATATATATATATATATATATATATATATATATATATATATATATATATATATATATATATATATATATATATATATATATATATATATATATATATATATATATATATATATATATATATATATATATATATATATATATATATATATATATATATATATATATATATATATATATATATATATATATATATATATATATATATATATATATATATATATAGGGTAAAGTGGGGCAAATCCGACCGTTGGGTAAACCCGACCCCCCTCTGGTTAGCACTACGCGAATAATGGTGGTATTACAGCATTTTATTAGTCTACATTGAGATGCTCAAACGACAATAAGTGTGTTTTTACAACTTTTGATTTGATTTTTGTGCATCATTGACTGCAAGATATTTTTGATTGTTAAAGTGATTGCATGAAAAATGTAAGTAGATTTAAATTCTTTGATTAAAATCCTACAAAATGCATAGATGAATTTAGTCCAACTTTTGACATTAAAAATGTCTTACTCCACTATCTGGGGCTAGGTGTCATTCTAAAATCTAAACTATCTCCCATGTAACGAAACTATGTAAGGTTTGCACGCTTATAACTCCGATATTACTAGATGGATTTTAATCATTCATACACCAACCGATTCAGAAACACCTAACTTAAATATTGGTAATAATTTAATATCTCCCCAATAAAAGTAGACTTTTGGAAATTGGTAAAATTAAAAAGTTCACAAAAAATGGGAAAAATACCATTCGTGAGGCAGATTTCTCAGACACAGCCGTCAAAAGAGGGCAGCTTAGTTGCTCAATGAAACACGAAAAGTCATAAATAGAAGCAACGCATGTCCGTTTAAATCAGTTGTTGCTCTTATCCCACACGAGCAACGTCGTCTCCGGGCGATGTAATAAGCGCTATCGATTTTCGGTAACGTTGGCATTTGCACACACTCGCACCTAAGTGACTAAACCATATACCATATTAGTTTATAAATAGAGGTGACGCGTACCCGTTTGAATCAGTTTTTGTTCTTATGTCGAACGGGTAAGATCATGGCTGCAGCGTCTGGGCACTACAATAAACGGTAGACGCTATGCATTTTCGGCAGCGGTGGCCGTGTGCGGATTTGTCGGGTACCAGCACGGTGTCACAGAATGATTTGCAAAGTGGGTGGGCGGGGTGGTTTGGATTTAATTCAATACGGTGTGTGCTGCTTAAGAGTGTTGCGTTTGAAAAAAATATATTTATTTTTATGCATGCGTGTGCGTTGTAACTTGTTAATCCATGTTTACGGCGCTTTGTAGCTGCGTAGGGTAAAGAGCTAATTGGTTTTCATGTTTCATATTTCGGTTATATGTTTTTTATCAGTAAGGCATCTGACAACATGCTTCTGTAGTTATTGCACTGTTCAGCAGCGTAGTATTTTATATAGGAGAGCACACTCAGGTTTTTTACGCGGATTTTGAAATTTACGCGGTTTTCATTAACGCGTTTTTTTTAAATTTACGCGGTTTTCATTTACACGGCCTGTATCCCCTGCGTGAAAAATCTGAGTGTAATTGCATCGGAAACAATCACATTCCCAGCAGAACTTTTTGTTTTCTAATTTCAAACACTTTTGTTTCGTACTGCACACAACGGAAAATTTTAAAACAGAACTTACCGTCCCAGCAGCAGTTGAAGCGGGTGTTCTTTTTCGATTCAAATTCAAGCCATGTCTTAAGCGTTACTGGACTTAAAATTGTTTTCCCAGTTTAATCAGTCAGAATATCTGTCCTACCCTATGTATTTAAAACACAGTTCTAATTGCGTTTTAAGGTATACAACAAATACGGTTGGGTATACTAATTTAAATTTTAAAATAAATCTGTTTTAAATTATGAAACAAACCGCTGTACTGAAGATATAATTATGTCAGTCCTATTACTACATAAAACACCTATATAACATAAAACGCTGCAGAATTGGTTTAATAATACAATGTTTACACTACAGAGTTAGAACACGTTTTAATAATTAGCAACAAGAAAAATGTCACCAAGATAGCATAAAAACCCGTTTTAACTGGTGGTGCGAACGTTGCATAACAATGTAATTTATCAAATAATTTCATTTTTCCACCACTAATCGATCAAGAAATACTTACACTTAAGATTGTTTACTTAAGTTCATTAGTACATTATTGAAAATTTAAATGGAAAATGAAATTTCATATTTTATGGAGAATCTGTATATTTCCGTTGGCGGGCGTGGGTTTCCTCATCACAGCTCTCAATATGGAACTTTTCTTTTGAATATATTTTCTGGACAGACCAGCCTATTTTTACTAGATGGATCAGCCAAATAATGCCAATCACCTATTGAGATACTTGATTAATTAATAGATTACCGTTAAAAGACCTTCAATAAATTATGTTTTAATGGGGAGGGTATATAGCAAATTGTAACATATGAAAACAGGCGAGTGAACAAGAACGTGTGTCGATATGTGTGATAGATAAAAAATCTATATTTTTAATGTCACCGTGGTCGTGTCCTGTACACAACCCTTTAATTTTTTCATATTTCTTTTAATTGCATCGTAATGAAAAATGACGCGGTGGGGAAAATCCGACCTCTTAATAGTGGGGTAAATCCGACCGCTTTTTTGCTAAGAAAATGTTTATATATCAAATTGAAATATTTTTTACATTTCTTACAAAAGAAATGTATAGGATTCGCTCAAACTTTGACAACTTTTTCCGAGGCCCGGAGGGCCGAGTCTCATATACCAATCGACTCAGCTCGACAAATTGAGACAATGTCTGTATGTGTGTGTGTGTGTGTGTATGTGTGTATGTATGTATGTACAAAATGTCATGTAATTATCTCAGCAATGGCTGAACCGATCTTAATGAAATTAGTTTCAAATGAAAGGCCTAACATTGCCATTTGACACTATTATTTTCGATTGTCGATATGTTGTTTACTTTCTGAGATATGGGCGATTTTGTCAAAACACAGCAAGTTTCTTGCAAATAACTTTCAAACAGCACAATATTGTCCCACAAACTGCACATAAATAGAAAGCTTGTAAAAATACCTTTCTAACAAGCTATAGAGTGTCTAAATCCGTGCACGAGCGGCGGAGATATTAGACATTTTGTATTTTTAGTCCTCGCTTACCAATTTCCACTAATTAAAAATGACATTGTTTCATACAGAGTATTGCTTTACTGGTGTTTTAGGGGCGAAACTAAACCGATTTTGAATATCGGGGTATGAAAACACATCTACGTGATTCAAGGATTCCGATGTTGAGAACATTTTGTAAATTACCTTTATAATAAATGAACTATTTCTCAAAAATCAATATATAAGTTCACTTCAAAGACAAAATAATGCGTTGATAAAGAAACAGTGAGTTCTAGTATTTATTCCTTGGATTAGGCATTGCGTTCAATCATGAGGTAAATGTTGGATGATATATCAATACACAGATCAACAAGTAATTCACCTAGTAGTGAGATAAAAGATTTCTAATATAATTATACTTGTGGCGTCACCGAAAGCAACTGTATGTTTGAAGCCCAAAAATCTAGCGAAAATTTAGCTCTTTTGCAAGATTTAGGTTATACTGGTTATGGAGCAAAAATTACTACTTACATTATTCATGATAAGAATGTAAGAATCAATATAATATACCTATCATAATCATAATAATATACCTATAAAAATAATGTCACTGCATTAACCATCATTTGCCATTCCTCACACGCCCCCCCACCCATCTCTATCTCACTCTCTCTCTCTCTCTCTCTCTCTCTCTCTCTCTCTCTCTCTCTCTCTCTCTCTCTCTCTCTCTCTCTCTCTTTCTCTCTCTGTCTCTCTGTCTCTTTTCTATCGCATCTATCTAGCTATTTCTGTATGCATTTCTAAGTTGTGTGATAAGATCTTCTGTCAATCTGAAATATTTGTTAATTGTAATTGCGAAGGTTTGAGAAAACAAAACTATTTTTTGTCTGCTGTTACATCAACTCAACTTTAATTCAATTGTATTCAAAGCCTGTTTCTACACTAAAATTAAGGAAATTCATGGCTATATCAGAAAAATATTTGGCTTAATTGGGTAATATGAAAGATTGATGATGGAAATTTACTGATCGTGATTTACGACTAACCCAAAGAATGTCAGGCGGAGGAGTTCTCATCGCAGTTTCATCTATATTCCGATCTTATTGTCTCACCAAAATTCAAAGAATTTGAACATGTATGGGTTAAAGCACATATCGCTGATGAAATCCACATTTTTGTCTCAGTGTACTTTCCACCGGACCTAGCTTACAAATCAACATATGAGATTTTCTTTCAAGCAGCTGAAGAAATAATCTCTAATTTTCCTCCAGAATTCAAAGTTCATATTTATGGTGATTTTAATCAGCGCAACTTAGATTTTATTCCTGACTCTGAAAATGAGAGCATTCTACTTCCTGTCGTTGGTGATAACGAAACATTACAATATATGTTTGAGAAAATTGCATTGCTAGGACTCAATCAAATAAACCATATAAAAAATCAACACAATCGTTATTTAGATCTGCTATTAACAAACATTAATGAAGATTTCTGTGTTGATGAATCTCATTCTCCCTTATGGAAAAATGAAACGTTTCACACAGCAATAGAATTCTCTATTTTTGTGCACAAGAATCATAATTTCATTGATTGTGACTTCGAGGACGTTTTCGATTATAGAAAAGCAAATTATGAAAATATTAAATATAAATTAAGCAGTGCTAATTGGCAGTCCCTTTTAAAGAATCAAGTGAACGTTGAATGTGGAGTGGAGATCTTTTATAATATTTTATGGAAAATAATACAGGAGGAAGTTCCACTCACGAAAAAACGACGAAATCATGCATCCAAAAATCCAGTTTGGTTCAACAAGGAAATTATTAATTTGAAAAATCGGAAGCAAAAAGCTCACAAAATTTACAGAAAACACAATAATCAGGATAATTTGGAAAAATACCTTAACATTCGTGACCAACTAACTTTGGCTATTTCTTCGGCACTAACTGTATATAATGCAAAAACTGAAAATGAGATCAAGTCATGCCCAAAAAACTTTTTTAATTACATCAAAACTAAGTTGAATTCATGCAACTTCCCATCAAAAATGTCTTTAGATGGGAAAGAGGGTGAAACTTCAAAAGATATTTGTAATCTCTTCGCAACATTTTTTCAAGAAACTTATTCTAACTATTCAGACAATGATCGTGACTTTGAATATTTTTCTTATTTTCCTGATTATTCAAGGGATGTTGGTGTCAGTCACATTAATGTTCAAGATATCTTGTCTGGTCTCAATGATCTAGATGCCACTAAAGGCTCAGGACCTGATGGAATTCCACCTGCTTTCATAAAGAATTTAGCAACTGAGCTTACGTCACCTTTATTCTGGCTGTTCAATAAGTCACTAGAATCTGGTATTTTCCCAAAAGATTGGAAAAAATCTTTTTTAATACCTATTTATAAATCGGGTAAAAAATCTGATATTCGCAATTATCGTGGAATTGCCATTCTGTCTTGCTTTCCCAAACTTTTCGAATCCATCATAAATAAAACCATTTTCAACCAAGTCAAACATAAAATAACAAATTCACAACATGAGTTTTTTAAAGGCCGTTCAACTAGTACAAACCTTTTAGAATTTGTTGATTACTCGTTAAATGCCATGGATAAAGGAAATCATATAGAAGCTCTTTACACTGACTTCAGCAAAGCTTTCGATAAGCTGGACATTCCCATGTTAATATTCAAACTTGAAAAATTGGGAATCGAGATGAGACTCCTCAATTGGATTAAGTCGTATTTAACAGATCGTCAGCAAATAGTAAAATTCTATGAGATGAAATCTGATATAATTAAAGTTACTTCGGGGGTTCCGCAAGGTTCACACTTAGGACCTCTTCTTTTTATTTTATATGTCAACGACATCTCTCTTATTTTAAAAAACATTAATATTCTCATATATGCGGATGATATGAAGCTATTTTTAGAAATCAGAAATAATAATGACTATAATGTTTTTCACGATGAAACACAAATCTTTTATACATGGTGTTGTAAATGTTTACTGGAGTTAAATGTTAAAAAATGTAATCTCATGACTTTTAGCAGAAAACAAATCACGGCTTCCGTGTCAATTACATTAGGTAATCAAACCGTTCAGAAATGCGATAAAATAAGAGATTTAGGAGTTATCTTAGATAAAAAATTAAACTTTGTGGAACATTACAACACAATTGTTCATAGAGCTAGTAATATGCTTAATTTTATAAAACGCTTCGGATATCACTTTCAAGATCCTTACACAATTAAAACTCTTTACGTAGCATATGTTCGGTCTATTTTAGAATATTGTAGTATTGTTTGGTCACCATTCATAAAAAAACACGAAGTGAGAATTGAATCAATCCAAAAACAGTTTCTATTATATGCATTACGCAAGTTAAGATGGACAGTATTCCCTCTTCCATCTTATGAAGCACGTTGTATGTTGATAGATATTCAAACATTAAAAGAACGTCGGGACTATGCTATGATCTCGTTTCTAAACGATATCGTCATGCAGCGTATTGACTCATCTTACATTTTGTCAAAATTAAATTTATATGCTCCTACTCGTCAATTACGCAATAGAAATTTGTTCGCGATAGGTCATCACCGTACAGACTATGCTAAATTCGGACCACTAAACCAGATGATGGCTGTGTATAACGAGCATTGTGAAAGTATTGACCTTACCATGCCCCGAACAAGTTTAAAACAGTTTTTCAACTCTTTACGGCATCATAGTACATAGAAATAGTTTACAGGATAGTATATAAGCAATTAATATTTATATAATGTAGTCTACATTTGATTGACGAAATAAATAAACATACTAAACATACTAAATTTTCAAAAGAAAAATCAACGTTTCGAAGACAAAATACATGAGAGGAAGAGGTTCTAGAGACGACAATGTGAACCTCCCACCCGAGTTCGGATTGACGGTGACGAAATCGAGATGGTCGACGAATCCATGTATTTGGGCTCACTGGTAACCGACGACAATGATAACAGCAGAGAAATTCAGAGACGGATCTTAGCGGGAAATCGTGCCTACGTTGGACTCCAGAAGACACTCTGGTCGAACAAAATTCGCCACCGCACGAAGTTGATTATCTTCAAGACGCTGATTAGATCGGTGGTCCTCTACGGCCACGAGACCTGGACTATGCTCGTGGAGGACCAACGCCTTGGAGTTTTCGAACGAAAGGTGTTGCGTACCATCTATGGTGGCGTGCAGATGGAAGACGGAACGTTGCGCAGGCGAATGAACCATGAGTTGTATCAGCTGCACATTCGTTGTATTGGTACGAACTTTCATGAAAAATAACGGATCAAAGACCAAAAATATCCACAAATTAGATCCAGGAAAAGAAGTCCCCAAAGTACCCACTCTCGATGGGGGATATACTGAGTAGTTTGAACCATTTCTTTTTCACAATATTGGTCTGTATAGGACTTATTTATCCATATTTCCTGCACGAGAATTCCGAACGAAACAATACAAACACGCTTTTATGCAATCGACATAGCCTAGACATTTCACACTATTTACTTCAATGCAAATAAAAACTTTGAAATATCTACCTGTCTCATTCACGAATCGCATTCTCCCTGTCGTTCTCTGTTCAAGGGGCTTGAAAGCACATGTGACCTTGTCTCATTTTACTATATTCAATAGCGCGTTAAAATACTGGACCAATAAATTCTATTCTGTACATAAATCTTTTATTCGGGAATATGTGGCCAAAAAGTAAACTTCGAATTCGTCAAGTAAAGAAGCATGAAAACAAAAAGAATAAAACCAAAAAACGATGGAAGCCGTAGAAAGTCCATTGCATATTTATTAGCCTTTTCTCAGAAGATGGGATTTTCAAAAACATTTCAAAACTTTCTGATGCAATGGTTTTCAAATTCGTACAATCCGGTTTATTCATTTTCTTTATTCAAAAATGTGTTTGGCTTCAAATATATGACCATTTAATTTTAATTAATTATTTCATTCCGCATCTTTTTATTCGTTTTGTTCATCTGAGTTCATTTTACTTATTTTATTCGTTTCATTCTTTGGATTCACTCTGATCAGTTTATTCTTTTTGTGCATTTTACTCATATCATTCATTGTTTTCATTGTATGTATTTTATTAATTTTTTCCAGTTTATTCATTTTGTTCAGTTTCTTCATTTTAATAATCTGATTACTTTTTCAGTTTTAATCATTTCATCCAAATAATTTATTTGATTCAATTTATTTCTTTATATTAATTTATAACCTTTTACTGTTGTTCAATTTTTCATTTTAATCAATGCATTTAATTCTGCTCATTTTCTTCTTTTTATTCATTTTATCACTTCAGCTCATTTTGTTTATTTGATTCGTTTGTTTTATTTATGCATTTCATTGATTTTTTACTTTATTCGTTTTGTTCATCCATTCTTTTTATTCATTTGATCCATTTCATTAATTTGATTCATTGTATTCACTGGATGAATTAAATCAATTTGATTCATTTAATTCATCTAATTCATTTGATTCATGTGATTCATTTGATTCATACGATTCATTTGATTTATTTGATTCATTTGATTCATTTGATTGATTTGATTCATTTGATTCATTTGATTCATTTGATTCATTTGATTCATTTGATGCATTTGATTCATTTGATTCATTTGATTCATTTGATTCATTTGAATCATTTGAATCATTTGATTCA
Organism: Topomyia yanbarensis; assembly: GCF_030247195.1. Classification (NCBI taxonomy): domain Eukaryota; kingdom Metazoa; phylum Arthropoda; class Insecta; order Diptera; family Culicidae; genus Topomyia; species Topomyia yanbarensis. The sequence continues at coordinate 283,672,976 of NC_080671.1, forward strand.
TTTGATTCATTTGATTCATTTGATTCATTTGATTCATTTGATTCATTTGATTTATTTGATTTATTTGATTCGTTTAATTCATTTGATTCATTTGATTCATTTGATTCATTTGATTTATTTGGTTGATTTAATTCATTTGATTCATTTGATTTATCTGATTTATCCGATTCCTTTTATTCATATCTTTAATTTTATGCATTTCATGTTCAGTCATTCGTTTTATTTCATTCAATTTATTCTATTAATCTTATAACTATTTCTAAATATAATCTTAATTTTTATGTAATAACCTAATCTAATTTGATTCGTGTATTTGGATCAAAATTATAATGATTTCCATTACTTTTTGTACTCATTTTATGAATTTAAAAACCTATTGTTTCATTTTTTGCTTTACTTTTTTATTTCGGTCGTTTTGTTGATTCATTCATCTTCATGATTTATTCAGTTTATTCGAGATTTTATTCGTGCAAGACTAGAAACTGTTTTCATCCCACCTCTAATTGGGTGCCTACTTCTCGTGAGTTCTGCAAACTAATCCAACAGTGAAATGTGTAAGAAATGTCTCATCTCACTGCTAGGTGGATTAAATCGGTTTTATTGTTATTATTTACTATTTTTTGCGCAATGGTACATAATTACAAACGAAAGACACAAAAACGTGATGAATATAGTATTGGTCGAGCAATTGCTCCGATGCAAGTGGGAATATCTTGACGTGCTACTGCTCGTGCTCTTGACATTCCAGGATTGATATTGAATTCCATTTTCTTCATGTTACAATTCAATAACATAACATTCATTGATTTATCATTGAAAAACCATAAAATTTGGGTAATATCTGTACTAAATCAACCATAAACATAGGCGGTCGGGTTTACCCCACCATTTTTTAAAGCAGCAAAAATGAACGTTTTCGTAAAACGCTTGTATCTCAAAATTTTCTCAAGATGTGAATAATGAGCTATATAAAGAAAGTTGCTCAGAAGTCTAAACTTTAAATTTGGTATATGAAACAACTTGATCCGATGTAAAATGAGCATATTGCAGCTAAAACCATTTACTAGGTCGGATTTGCCCCACCTTACCCTATATATATATATATATATATATATATATATATATATATATATATATATATATATATATATATATATATATATATATATATATATATATATATATATATATATATATATATATATATATATATATATATATATATATATATATATATATATATATATATATATATATATATGTATATATATATATAGATATATATATATATATATATATATATATATATATATATATATATATATATATATATATATATATATATATATATATATATATATATATATATATATATATATATATATATATATATATATATATATATATATATATATATATATATATATATATATATATATATATATATATATATATATTTCGATTTTTGGCGATTTGATCCATAGATTATGTAAAATTGAACCATAAAATGGTCGCAAAAGAGCACTAAAATAGCAATAAAAGAGCAATTAAAATCAACCAATGCCCCATAAAAATATTGGAAATGTTCCATAAAATGTTACATTTTGCGCCATAAATTAACTGACATTGATCCATAAAACATTAACAATGTACAGTAAAACACGTCGATATGTTCCATAATATCGACAAAAATGTTCCACGGTATTACAAAATGGAGCAATAAAACGATAGAAAAAGTTCCATAAATTTGATGAAAATGTTTGCTAAATATTTTTTCTTGGTCCATAGAAGATGTAAAAATGAACATTAGAAATGCTATGTATTGATTCATACATCGAACGTTAAATTACGGTTCATGGATATTTACAAAACTATCCATAAGAAAAAAAAAAAAGACCATGATAAAATGTAAAACGTTCCCCTCATTGTAGATGTACAAGATATTATGCACAAGAAAAATTAAAGCTAATTAGTTTTTGCAAAATTTTAGCAATTTAATCTGATAATAAAGTAAAACAAATTTGGTTGTAATATCAGATAACAACAAACAATGCATACATTATAGTTAGAAAACTTAAGCTTCCGTTTCCCACCAGTCAGCTAACTGACCTTAGCTAACCTAATATCATTGTGGCAACTCTTTAAACGGCAGGGAATCTATGAGATTAGCGCGCTGAGAGTTATTAGACCACTGATACAGGCGCCGATTTATGGGTGACAGAGCACTTGGTGCCTTTACAGCGAGTTTTAATATTTATGCAGCATCTTTGCAAACCTGACAACGCAACCAATGTGATTAAAATAATTAAAACAGAGCAATTCAAGCTTGGCACTCCGATTAAGGCAAAAAAGATGCGCGTCGGCGAAACGAATAACAAGATAACCACAATATAAATACTGAAAAAGAGCTTCCGGTTCGGATCATCCGCGATGGATCGGGATGACCACCTATGTACGTACAAGAAATCGTAAGGGCCGCAAAGATGCGCCCGAGTCTGACAGGTGTCGGCTGCTATAGAACTCTCGTAGCGTACATAAACGACTATTTTCGATCAATGACAGACACTGTCGCAGAATATGACGTATTTGGTGAATTTGTGGTAACCTTCCACGCCCGCCTTATGTACAAGGTTAGATTATGCGACTACAGCCTTGACAAACAAGACCGCTTCGTGAGTTCACAACTGCTAAAAGGTCTGAGAAACTGATAACTCTTCCAATCGAAGTACATACAAACGGATAACGGTCCTCCATTTAAACGTGAGGATTATAAAGATTATTATTGGAAGAGAGGAATCATACTGATCTTTTCCACTCCATTACATACACGTAGGTAGTAAATAAAGCTATGTACAGTATAGCGCTTCCACAAATTCGAGCTACATTAAGGAACTACAAGCTGTGAACGCATAATACAACGGTACATAGCATGCCAGGTCGAAAAATCAAACGTGGTCTTCCGCTTCATTCGATGAAGAACGAAGCAAACCTGTGATCCGCTCTTTTGCCCGGTATAGTCGGACTTAAAGTAATCATAGTCACTGTTCGAGTATACCAGGAAAACGAGTGGACGCTTCAGACCCTTGGACTGGGCGGCCTATTCGCATTACACTAGCATTGCCCTCACAGGTCGATTCTACGTTCTCTTCTGAGCAATACAAAGTTGTGGCTCAAGAGGGACCAAAAATGGAGGTTGCTAAAGGGACTAGGGTGCAGTATGCAAGGTGCATTAACGATTTGAAGAAGATTCCACCAGCTCAAATCCCCGATTACATACGGAGAACGTGCCATTTGACCCAGTATATTCTGATGTACACCAGCAACCGAGGTGTCTATTCCTTTGGGAGATAAGTATTGTGGATTAGAAGTCATACCTGAAACAACAGAAAACGAAGATAGGAGCGATGCGCAGTCGCGATCACGATTACGTTGAAGAGAAGAAAACCCGCTAGATTCCAACGATGACTGTTTACAGAATCTTCCAATAAAAACAGCTTGTTTAAAGCTCAACATTGAATAAGGAGTATAAGCAAAAATGAGCTATTAAAATTACCTGAATAGTCTTTAGCCAGATCACATATTGGGAAGTCCGATATATAGGTCACTCTCTCGCTTTATCTGGCGCAGACCCTTTGGTCCATTTCAAATATAGGTCACTTTGTTACGAGTCATCATCGATGACCATAAGAGCAGAGTTTTGATCCTCATTTTTAGAGTATTCGTAATTCGAGACAATAACCGTGCAGTCCGCAGGTTTTCCAACATTTTTAATGTGTGGGTTGGGTTGATGTGTTTCGATAAACAAAGATGCTACAGACGGCGAAGAATAAGCGGTAATTTTGTCACGATTAATAATTATAATAATTATAATTAATAATTATTACTGATTTTTCTTTTGATGAGATGTTTTAGTTTGACAGTATTAGGTTTGACCAGGGATACCAGGTGATATTTTGAGAAATCTGCGCGGCCCATTTAAAAATCTGTGTCTATCTGTGTCACGTAAAACGTACAAATTTGGCTGAAAACTAGATTTGACGACCTTTTTTGCGCGAGTCAAAAATTAAGCGCAAGGTAAAAACCGATTTAATCCACCTAGCAGTGAGATGAGACATTTCTTACACATTTCACTATTGGATTAGTTTGCAGAACTCACGAGAAGTAGGCACCCAACTAGAGGTGGGATGAAAACAGTTTCTAGTCTTGCACGAATAAAATCTCGAATAAACTTAATAAATTATAGAAATCAACAAATCGACCGAAATAAAAAAAGTAAAGCAAAAAATGAAACAATAGGTTTTTAAATTCATAAAATGAGTAGAAAAATTAATGGAAATCAAAATTATGATATACACGAATCAAATTAGATTAGGTTATTACATAAAAATTAAGATTATATTTAGAAATAGTTATAAGATTAATAGAATAAATTGATTCATACTAACAAATTGAATGAAATAAAACGAATGACTGAACATGAAATGCATAAAATTAAAGATATGAATAAAATGAATCAGATAAATCAAATGAATCAAATAAATCAAATGAATCAAATGAATCAAATGAATCAAATGAATCAAAATAATCAAATCAATCAAATGAATCAAATGAATCAAATGAATCAAATGAATCAAATGAATTAAATGAATCAAATCAATCAAATCAATCAAATCAATCAAATCAATCAAATCAATCAAATCAATCAAATCAATCAAATCAATCAAATCAATCAAATCAATCAAATCAATCAAATCAATCAAATCAATCAAATCAATCAAATCAATCAAATCAATCAAATCAATCAAATCAATCAAATCAATCAAATCAATCAAATCAATCAAATCAATCAAATCAATCAAATCAATCAAATCAATCAAATCAATCAAATCAATCAAATCAATCAAATCAATCAAATCAATCAAATCAATCAATTCAATCAAATCAATCAAATCAATCAAATCAATCAAATCAATCAAATCAATCAAATCAATCAAATCAATCAAATCAATCAAATCAATCAAATCAATCAAATCAATCAAATCAATCAAATCAATCAAATCAATCAAATCAATCAAATCAATCAAATCAATCAAATCAATCAAATCAATCAAATCAATCAAATCAATCAAATCAATCAAATCAATCAAATCAATCAAATCAATCAAATCAATCAAATCAATCAAATCAATCAAATCAATCAAATCAATCAAATCAATCAAATCAATCAAATCAATCAAATCAATCAAATCAATCAAATCAATCAAATCAATCAAATCAATCAAATCAATCAAATCAATCAAATCAATCAAATCAATCAAATCAATCAAATCAATCAAATCAATCAAATCAATCAAATCAATCAAATCAATCAAATCAATCAAATCAATCAAATCAATCAAATCAATCAAATCAATCAAATCAATCAAATCAATCAAATCAATCAAATCAATCAAATCAATCAAATCAATCAAATCAATCAAATCAATCAAATCAATCAAATCAATCAAATCAATCAAATCAATCAAATCAATCAAATCAATCAAATCAATCAAATCAATCAAATCAATCAAATCAATCAAATCAATCAAATCAATCAAATCAATCAAATCAATCAAATCAATCAAATCAATCAAATCAATCAAATCAATCAAATCAATCAAATCAATCAAATCAATCAAATCAATCAAATCAATCAAATCAATCAAATCAATCAAATCAATCAAATCAATCAAATCAATCAAATCAATCAAATCAATCAAATCAATCAAATCAATCAAATCAATCAAATCAATCAAATCAATCAAATCAATCAAATCAATCAAATCAACAAAATCAATCAAATCAATCAAATCAATCAAATCAATCAAATCAATCAAATCAATCAAATCAATCAAATCAATCAAATCAATCAAATCAATCAAATCAATCAAATCAATCAAATCAATCAAATCAATCAAATCAATCAAATCAATCAAATCAATCAATCAATCAAATCAATCAAATCAATCAAATCAATCAAATCAATCAAATCAATCAAATCAATCAAATCAATCAAATCAATCAAATCAATCAAATCAATCAAATCAATCAAATCAATCAAATCAATCAAATCAATCAAATCAATCAAATCAATCAAATCAATCAAATCAATCAAATCAATCAAATCAATCAAATCAATCAAATCAATCAAATCAATCAAATCAATCAAATCAATCAAATCAATCAAATCAATCAAATCAATCAAATCAATCAAATCAATCAAATCAATCAAATCAATCAAATCAATCAAATCAATCAAATCAATCAAATCAATCAAATCAATCAAATCAATCAAATCAATCAAATCAATCAAATCAATCAAATCAATCAAATCAATCAAATCAATCAAATCAATCAAATCAATCAAATCAATCAAATCAATCAAATCAATCAAATCAATCAAATCAATCAAATCAATCAAATCAATCAAATCAATCAAATCAATCAAATCAATCAAATCAATCAAATCAATCAAATCAATCAAATCAATCAAATCAATCAAATCAATCAAATCAATCAAATCAATCAAATCAATCAAATCAATCAAATCAATCAAATCAATCAAATCAATCAAATCAATCAAATCAATCAAATCAATCAAATCAATCAAATCAATCAAATCAATCAAATCAATCAAATCAATCAAATCAATCAAATCAATCAAATCAATCAAATCAATCAAATCAATCAAATCAATCAAATCAATCATATCAATCAAATCAAATCAATCAAATCAATCAAATCAATCAAATCAATCAAATCAATCAAATCAATCAAATCAATCAAATCAATCAAATCAATCAAATCAATCAAATCAATCAAATCAATCAAATCAATCAAATCAATCAAATCAATCAAATCAATCAAATCAATCAAATCAATCAAATCAATCAAATCAATCAAATCAATCAAATCAATCAAATCAATCAAATCAATCAAATCAATCAAATCAATCAAATCAATCAAATCAATCAAATCAATCAAATCAATCAAATCAATCAAATCAATCAAATCAATCAAATCAATCAAATCAATCAAATCAATCAAATCAATCAAATCAATCAAATCAATCAAATCAATCAAATCAATCAAATCAATCAAATCAATCAAATCAATCAAATCAATCAAATCAATCAAATCAATCAAATCAATCAAATCAATCAAATCAATCAAATCAATCAAATCAATCAAATCAATCAAATCAATCAAATCAATCAAATCAATCAAATCAATCAAATCAATCAAATCAATCAAATCAATCAAATCAATCAAATCAATCAAATCAATCAAATCAATCAAATCAATCAAATCAATCAAATCAATCAAATCAATCAAATCAATCAAATCAATCAAATCAATCAAATCAATCAAATCAATCAAATCAATCAAATCAATCAAATCAATCAAATCAATCAAATCAATCAAATCAATCAAATCAATCAAATCAATCAAATCAATCAAATCAATCAAATCAATCAAATCAATCAAATCAATCAAATCAGTCAAATCAATCAAATCAATCAAATCAATCAAATCAATCAAATCAATCAAATCAATCAAATCAATCAAATCAATCAAATCAATCAAATCAATCAAATCAATCAAATCAATCAAATCAATCAAATCAATCAAATCAATCAAATCAATCAAATCAATCAAATCAATCAAATCAATCAAATCAATCAAATCAATCAAATCAATCAAATCAATCAAATCAATCAAATCAATCAAATCAATCAAATCAATCAAATGAATCAAATGAATCAAATGAATCAAATGAATCAAATGAATCAAATAAATCAAATAAATCAAATCAATCAAATGAATCAAATCAATCAAATGAATCATATGAATCACATGAATCACATGAATCAAATTAATTAAATGAATCAAATGAATTAAATGAATCAAATTGATTTAATTCATTCAGTGAATACAATGAATCAAATTAATGAAATGGATCAAATGAGTAAAAAGAATGGATGAACAAAATGAATAAAGTAAAAAATCAATGAAATGCATAAATAAAACAAACGAATCAAATAAACAAAATGAGCTGAAGTGATAAAATGAATAAAAAGAAGAAAATGAGCAGAATTAAATGCATTGATTAAAATGAAAAATTGAACAACAGTAAAAGGTTATAAATTAATATAAAGAAATAAATTGAATCAAATAAATTATTTGGATTAAATGATTAAAACTGAAAAAGTAGTCAAATTATTAAAATGAAGAAACTGAACAAAATGAATAAACTGGAAAAAAATAATAAAAAGCATACAATGAAAACAATGAATGATATGTAAAATGTAAAATGTACAAAAGGAATAAACTGATCAGCGGATTCCAAAGAATGAAACGAATAAAATAAGTAAAATGAACGCAGATGGACAAAGCGAATAAATGCGGAATGAAATAATTATTAAAATGAAATGGTCATATATTTGAAGCCAAAAACATTTTTGAATAAAGAAAATGAATAAACCGGATTGTACGAATTTGAAAACCATTGCATCAGAAAGTTTTGAAATGTTTTTGAAAATCCCATCTTCTGAGAAAAGGCTAATAAATATGCAATGGACTTTCTAGGGCTTCCATCTTTTTTTGGTTTTATTCTTTTTGTTTTCATGCTTCTTTACTTGACGAATTCGAAGTTTACTTTTTGGTCACATATTCCCGAAAAAAGATTTATGTGCAGAACATAATTTACTGGTCCAGTATTTTAACGCGCAATTGAATATAGTAAAGTGAGACAAGGTCACATGTGCTTTCAAGCCCCTTGAACAGAGAACAACAGGGAGAATGCGATTCGTGAATGAGACAGGTAGATATTTCAAAGTTTTTATTTGAAGTAAATAGTGTGAAATGTCTAGGCTATGTCGATTGCATAAAAGTCGTGTTTGTATTGTTTCGTTCGGAATTCTCGTGCAGGAAATATGGATAAATGAGTCCTATACAGACCAATATTGTGGAAAAGAAATGGTTCAAACTACTCAGTATATCCAAATATGGACGACGATAAGTTAAAAGACACATTGTAGTTGCATCCCCCATCGAGAGTGGGTACTTTGGGAGACTTGTTTTCCTGGATCTAATTTGTGGATATTTTTGGTTTTGATCCGTTATTTTTCATGAAAGTTCGTACCAATACAACGAATGTGCAGCTGATACAACTCATGGTTCATTCGCCTGCGCAACGTTCCGTCTTCCATCTGCACGCCACCATAGATGGTACGCAACACCTTTCGTTCGAAAACTCCAAGGGCGCGTTAGTTCTCCACGAGCATAGTCCAGGTCTCGTGGCCGTAGAGGACCACCGATCTAATCAGCGTCTTGTAGATAATCAACTTCGTGCGGCGGCTAATTTTGTTCGACCGGAGCGTCCTCCGGAGTCCAAAGTTGGCACGAACTCCCGCCAAGATCCGTCTCTGAATTTCTCTGCTGTTATCATTGTCGACGGTTACCAGTGAGCCCAAATACATGAATTCGTCGACCATCTCGATTTCATCACCGTCAATCCGAACTCGGGTGGAAGGTTCACATTGTCGTCTCTAGAACCTCTTCCTCTCATGCATTTTGTCTTCGAAACGTTGATGGCAAGACCAATCCTGCTGGCTTCAGCTTTCAGTCTTTGAGCATATATTTCATTCAAAATTCAATAGAGATACGAATAGTTTAAATATCGCACGTGGAATGTCTCTTTTGAAAATTTCCATCGTCAAACTTTCATATTACCCAGTTAAGCCAAATATTTTTCTGATATAGCCATGAATTTCCTTAATTATAGTGTAGATACAGGCTTTGAATACAATTGAATTAAAGTTGAGTTGATGTAGCAGCAGACAAAAAATAGTTTTGTTTTCTCAAACCTTCGCAATTACAATTAATAAATATTTCAGATTGGCAGAAGATCTTATCACACAACTTAGAAATGCATACAGAAATAGCTGGATAGATGCGATAGAAGAGAGACAGAGAGAGAGAGAGAGAGAGAGAGAGAGAGAGAGTGAGATGGGGGGGGGCGTGTGAGGAATGGCAAATGATGGTTAATGCAGTGACATTATTTTTATAGGTGTATTATTATGATATATTGATTCTTACATTCTTATCATAAATAATGTAAGTAGTAATTTTTGCGCCATAACCAGTATAACCTAAATCTTGCAAAAGAGATAAATTTTCGGTAGATTTTTGGGCTTCAACCATACAGTTGCTTTCGGTGACGCCACAAGTATAATTATATTAGAAATCTTTTATCTCACTACTAGGTGAATTACTTGTTGATCTGTGTATTGATATACCATCCAACATTTACCTCATGATTGAACGCAATGCCTAATCCAAGGAATAAATACTAGAACTCACTGTTTCTTTATCAACACATTATTTTGTCTTTGAAGTGAACTTATATATTGATTTTTGAGAAATAGTTCATTTATTATAAAGGTAATTCACAAAATGTTCTCAACATCGAATCCCTTGAATCACGTAGATGTGTTTTCATACCCCGATATTCAAAATCGGTTTAGTTTTGCCCCTAAAACACCAGTAAAGCAATGCTTTGTATGAAACAATCTCATTTTTAATTAGTGGAAATTGGTAAGCGAGGACTAAAAATACAAAATGTCTAATATCTCCGCCGCTCGTGCACGGATTTAGACAATCTATAGCTTGTTAGAAAGGTATTTTTACAAGCTTTTTTCTGCAGTTTGTGGGATATATGTTGCATTGTTCGAAAGCTATTTGCAAAAAACCTGCTGTGTTTTGACAAAATCGCCCATATCTCAGAAAGTAAACAACATCGAAAATCAAAAATAATAGTGTCAAATGGCAACGTTAGGCCTTTCATTTGAAACTGATTTCATTAAGATCGGTTCAGCCATTGCTGAGATAATTACATGACATTTTGTACATACATACATACACACATACACACATACAGACATTGTCTCAATTTGTCGAGCTGAGTCGATTGGTATATGAGACTCGGCCCTCCGGGCCTCGGAAAAAGTTGTCAAAGTTTGAGCGAATCCTATACATTTCTTTTGTAAGAAATGTAAAAATTGAGAAATCTGTGCTAATATGTGCATTCTAGAAGAAAGCTGCGGAAATCTGTGCGTTAAAACAGAAAACTGTGGAAATCTGTGCAGGTTTTGCAATCTGTGCAGCATATTGAAAATCTGTGAAACACAGATAATTCTGTGCACCTGGCATCCCTGGGTTTGACAGTTTGCTTTCATGATGTGACGTGACGTTCATTGATTATATCTAGGCTGAGTTTTCAAAAGGTCCTAAGTGCATGCTCAGGAGCGTTTTATTTTGTATAGGAGTTTCAAAGTAGAACTGAAACTGAAACATTCACATCCCCAGCAGAGCACTTTGTCTTATAATTTCGAACAGTTTTGTTTAAAAATTTATGACTGTTATACGACGCCGTTCTATTTGTTGCTGATTTTAAAACACGTTTAGAACTTGTTTCAAATACATGAAGAGTACTCAGCACAAACACTTCGACCCGATAGACTGGGGAAAAATAATTTGAGTGCAGTAACGCTGAAGGTATGCCCGAATAGAATTTTACAACAGCATTTACCCTACAAACAATCATAAAATAATAAATATTACAGGTATACCTCGATTTAACATACATTTTCCGATTCAATCATGTACGTTAAATCGAATTTTATGTAAAATCGAAACACAAAAGAAATATTTGTTTTCGAATAGAATTTTTTTTTTATTCATCACACGAAATATTTACGAGGATATTCCTGATTGTATCCACCTAACAGTGACATAGAAGCCACATATTCACAATTAAACGATTAGATTGTTCTTCTGAACATAAACAACATATTTATCGTAACCTTGCCAAGTATTCGCCAATTCTAACAGATATTTATTTCATAAAGCTCGTCGCAAAATTTTCTCAGAATTCAGGATAACTTATAAGAATAATGTTATTAGCAGTACAGTATTAGTTAATTTTTTTCACGAGATTCTTTCTAGCATCAACAAAGTTGGTTTAACCATTGTGTGCATGAAGAGCACAATGCCTAACTTTAGTAAGTAAGGAAATTTGTGTTTCTATTTTGTCTCATCTTTATCTTGGTAGACCAACCTGCCCGTCAGATAATCGCAGAATTCAAAAAGAGAACACTACTTAAGTTCACGAGCAAACAACTAGTCACGAGGTTTTGTAAGCATAAGAGTTCTACTTGCAGAAAAACAACCAAATCCAGCCATTGTAGCGCTGGATCTATCTCCTTTTTCATTTATTGGATCTATCTCCTAGATTTCTATTTAAACGTGAACATTTGTTATGGTACTTCTGGCGGCCAGGTATCCAGAGTCTTCGATCATCTTGAATCGTCGCAAATGCCAGTACGGTTTATTCGAATCATTACTAACGACCATTCTCCTTCCGTTGCAGTTGTTGAGAGTAATATATACAGATATACAGAATACGCAGTAATATATAAAGAATATAATGACAATCAGTTTCGGACTAACATTGCTTTTGTGTGCTTTCTGTGTTTACATTAAGGCTGTGAACCATTTGGTGAAATTTTTAACTTTTAGTTAAAATCTGACACTTCGAAAGTTATTTGCAAAATAACCCTACTCTGGAGCATGGTTAAAATTGACAGAGCGATAGTTAAATTTGACAGCTCGATGGTTAAAATTTTGCCCATGATGCAGAATAAAAATGTGGAAACATTTTCTGTACCTAATTGAGGTTGTCAATATTTTTTAAAACAAAATTAAGGGACAAAGATGGAAACGATAACGTGTTGTGTTAAGATTTGTTTGGGTCATTTCATGATGTGGGTGTTTACTTTTCGAGGCTATGACTGTCATACTTAATGTAATAAGAAAAAAAAACTAATTTTAAAATATCGACAAATGTTCACACCTCTACCAACTTGTGGTAACTATCCATATGTCAACTTTTGAAATGGTTCGCTCTCGGTTAAATTTTTCCATTTACGAGAAAATGACTTTCGAACTGTTACATTCTAACTAAAGGTTAAAAAAAATCGCCAAATGGTTCACAGCCTAAGTAATGACCGGCACCGGTATTGATAAATAAACACCGTGAGCTTACCAGAAGTCGTACATTGAAGAAAGACTTATGTCTTCCATCATTATCGTCTATTGCATTTTTTTTTTTGCAAGAGGAGTCGATCCATAACGAAGTTTTTTTTGAAAAATGTCCACATGCACTGAGAAATTCACCGGTTCAATACAGCCTGAGAAAATATATTATATTTAGCAGGAATCGAGCTTACGTTCTTTCAAGCTCTAGTTGGGTGCGTTAACATCGAGGAACTGTCACGACTTTATTGCAAATTTCCAACAGTTTTGTAATAACCGCTACAGGCCCAATATCTATTAGTGGAACTCACCGTTCGCCAATATCTCGTCACCGCTTTATACCTTCCATCAACCATATCTTTCCAGTTATCTATTTTTAGCTTACACATAAAAACCCATAAAACTATTATCAGGAAATAACTTGAACCACAAATTCGTGTATTTATTTTGTTGTGCGATATCAAAAAAGAATGTTTTTGTATCTCAGAATCTTAAACATAATCTAGCGAAAAAACGAAAATTAATTATGTTTCTTTAAGGCTGGACAGAGAATGGGGAAAAATCGAAAACAAAAAAAGCAGTTTTTTTAACACTGTGTGTTAGATCTTCATAAAAATCAATCAGCTTATGTAGAATGTTGTTACAGTACTGCTGATTGATTTTTATGAAGATCTAACACACGGTGTGGAAAAAACTGCTTTTTTCGTTTTCGATTTTTGCTATTTCTCTGTTCAACCTTAAGCAATAGAAGTGGATCATAGAATAAAATTGATATTGATTCTTAACATTTCGTTTTAGTAACATTGACATTAAAAAAAATTTAAAAATTTTGCATCTATGTTAAGTCGAGGTAAAAATTACGTTAAATCGAAATATGTTAAATCGAGGGTATGTTAAATCGTGAGAATGTTAAATCGAGGTATACCTGTATAATTATTACTGTTTCAATATTGTTTGACGCACAGTTCACACAGTACATTTACAATAAAATTTCATGTAATAATCAATTTTACTGTTCAGCAAAAAACTGATACAGTAAATCCACATTAAATTTTACTGATTTCGAGAAAAAAATGTATGGAGAAAAAGTGATTTTTTCGATGTTGAGATACATAACCACCCCCCTATTTTACATTTCTTATAAAAGAAATGTATAGAATTCGCTCAAACTTTCAAGATTTTTCCGAGGCCCGGAGGGCCGAGTCTTATATACCAATCGACTCAGCTCGACGATTTGGGACAATGTCTGTGTGTGTGTATGTAACGGACAAACTCATTCGTGTTTCTCAGCAATGGCTGAACCGATCTTGTCCAAACCAATTTTAAATGAAAGACCTATCAGCCAGACAGAACGCTATTAATTTGTTTTTATTTCTGATGTTTAGTTTCCAAGATATGAATGTTTGAATGTTGAATGTGAATGTTTGAATGCGTAAAAATGGCGTTTTTCGCAGTTTTTTTTTAAATTATCTGTCGAAATTGACAACAACGATTACCACTTTATATATTTTTAGAAAGCTTATACGAATACCTTTTAAGCGAGCTATAGATTGTTGAAATCAAACTATTATCAAAGAGATATTTATCATTAAATATGGACGAAAGATTTTTAACTTTTCTCATTGCCACAAACAAGACCAAAAACAGGCAATCTATTTTTAACGCCAAAATGGCTAATTTTAAGTCAATAGTATCTTCGGAGAATTTGATGGATATCATATGTTCTTTCTTTTGGTATTATTGTTTTGCTGATTAATCCACCTAAGAGTGAGATATTTTCATAAATTTTCTTGGAAGTGATTGCATCGAAATGATGTCTTCAGCAAATTTGTAGCTCTTACTTTTGCGAATAACTTTACTGAAGACATGAAATATCTATTTTGAATACTTTAACAGTTATGGCTTGGTGTTTGTGGATTACGTTTTGTCGCCTTTTTATTGTTCAATATAGTAATAATCCATCTAAATAAGCCAAACATTATTTCGAATAAACGAATTTTGTATTTCAAGTTTCTATCTACAACTGCTAGAAATAATCACCGAACACTTCCAAGTTGTCTGGAAGGAACTTGATAACTTTTCAGTGCAAAAATGTTCATTTGCGCGAACCTTCTTACTGCAGTTTTTCGAACTTATAACCATCGGATCGATCTGAAACGTATCTCGGAAAATGAAAAACGAAATAAATAACTCCAAGCCACAACGTAGCCAAGAGAAGGCTTTGGGGTTTAACACCAAGCACCTCCCCTCCACCCAAAAAAAATATTGGATTGAAGTTAAAAATTTATTCATGCTGACTGATTTAATTCAATAATACAATAACAATTATCTGATCCGTACATTGATAACTTGTTGTTGTAAACATCATGAGGAATTTTGATAAATTGTCGGAATGGGGTCCTGATATGTAACTGATCTACTGGTCTTGATTTCACAGTTGTCTAATAGCATCAATATCAAATTTCTGCCTGAAAACATTCCAATCGAATATTCCAGAGTTCTGTAATCAATCATAATCCTCAGATTTCTTTTCAAATTGAGCTCGCTTTTGTAGAGATGTACTGTAATAAGGGTCTTTGTTTAATAAGAAACGAAGTTAAAATTGATTTAATGTCTATGAAACATAGAACTGCTCACCAAAAAAATGCATAACTTTCAACATTTGCTAAAATTGATTTTACTTTTCTCATTCACTCCAAAATTCGTCAATCTAATCCCGACCCGGAGGGCCGAGTGTCATATACCATTCGACTCAGTTCGGCGAGCTCGGAAAATGTCTGTGTGTATGTGGAACAAAATGTCACCTCTGTTTCTCAGAGATGGCTGGAGCGATTTGCACAAACTTAGTCTCAAATGGAAGGTACAACCTCCCCATCGGCTGCCATTGAATTTTTTATTGATTGGACTTCCGGTTCCGGAGCTATGAGTTGAAGAGTGCGACCACACAGCAAATTCCATGATCCGCCGCTGGTTTCAAGCGATGTTTCAGTATCGACACATAGTATATCAAGATCGTGGCTGTCGATCCATACAAGTATGTGCAAATCGTACTGAATATATAATATACATTTCCACCATTGTATTGACCATAACCAGCCATGAAATCGTAGTCTAGACAAATACGAAAGGCACAATTGCACCACTAGGTGGATTAAAAAAGGTTTTTATTTTGAGAATGCGTCGAGTTGAGAGGAAAACGTAATATGATTAATAACGAGGATAACACTTTCCGAATGTAGAGAGAAATTTATGAAAAATGGCGTTTTCCATTCGACTCTAGCAGGTCCTGATCGATTTTGATGAGCATTTGATTTTTGTTATATGACCAATTATATGAACAGGTCAAATGTTCAAAAACAGTAAATTAAGGTCAAGATATCATCATTTTGAAGCCGCCAATTTCGGAGGTTTAGTGTCTTCGATGAGTTTTACAAAAGTTAAACAGCACATCATTTGATAAAATAATTTTGACGTTATATCGTCCAAGAAGTATTTATGGCGAATTTACTCAGGTTAATATTCATGTCTACAACAAAGTCTCAACAAATTCGCTAAAGACACGAACTCTTTTCTGAAAAATAAATTTTGCATAATTTTAAAACTTCAAAAATTACGGTTTCAGAATTATGCCGTTTAAACAGTAAGTTCGATTTTTACCAAACCCCCACCAAACCGAATTTCTGGCTACGTCGCTGACTTCAAGTAAGTAGAAATAAAGTCGTTCTACAGTCGTTCACAAGAAACTTCTTCGAATACTGAATATCTATTACAATACTTTGAAAACCCGATTTTGTTCAGCCAAATATGAGCATGTGTTTTCCTTATCATAAAGATGGAAATAAGCAAAAATAAAAATTAATCTTTTTTTTAAATTTTACACTAGAAAACCCCGTTAAAAGAAATTTATATTAAATAATAAGAAATAGTTATCAGACTACACCAAGGGACGGGAAGAATATTTTAACAGCTTCAGTTTATTATAAAGAAAAAAATTGCCCGATTTAGTCAATTTATCCATTTTGTCAGCCACCATGAGACTGATAAAAATGGGTCTTTATTGTTTGTATTATTCACTGTGTTTCACATTAATAGGTACATTTCATTTTTGAGGATTTTTTCATTGCATCGAACTACAACAATTTTAGGTAGTTTTCAAGGGGTTATTTTATAGACTTCTTCCAAAATTTGGCGAACCTATTCCAATTCGTATACCAATTAATTGGTATACTTAAGGGTTTATATGTTGCAGATAGAAAATACTGAAATTTTCAGCTTATTTCCTACACAATATTACGAAAGCTTATTAAACAATTTTTCCTAATAAGTTTGTGAAAACTATAAACTATTTGAAATTCTTTAATAGTTTTATTTTTTATTTAACCGTGATTTTTTAATAAATAGTGACCATCACTTCACAACGTAGTCTATTTCTCATGGCTTGCGGTGAGCACGATCTCTCCAATTGCTGAATTGAAAATTATGGAATAGAAGTCAATTTTTAGTATTCTTTACAGATTTAACTCGCTGGGCAAATGGCTCTGAATGAGACCCGCTGGTGCCTTAAGACGATTTCGGTAGATTTTCAAAGCATTGTGCACCCAGAGCATTATTGCAAGTAAAGGAAGATTATCGAAAAGTTTCGCGAAAATAAAAATTCCACTAATGATGTTGATTTTCTCAAACGGTTCGGTTTCGAGAGGTTTTTATTTGTTCTTTGTATTAGCGATAATAATTCAAATCAAGGATACTACTGGTAAGTCACTTTTAAAAGTGGATGCCGAAGTAAAGTTTGAACTATGCACGCATGCACTTTAGAGGTAGCGTGATATCAGAAGCTGCGATTTCATTACTTAGTTCTCAGTCGCGTTGGAAATTTGAGTAAAGTATAAACTTCAAATCGATTAAAATAAATAATTAGTCTCAGATCAATATATAACCCCTTTAGGAAAATTCAGTTTCCCACCACAATGCATTGATTGAGGAATTTAGGTATTTTATTGACAGAGCATTATAAATAATTCGTTTGTATGTCTATTTTATGGGCCTTTTTTCGCTTTACCATTGGTTTGGCTTGAGATATCTAGCACTGATGTTGGCCTATGCTGATTTGAGCGATGCTCTGAGTCCTGCCACTATCGCAAGTAGTATGTGTTATTTGTATTTGTATTTGTATTTGTATTTGTATAAAAAAAAAGTCCAACTGACAATTTGTCTTAATGAACTATCAAATTATCAAAAACATCGCGAAGCATCAAGTACTAAATGTTCTCAAACGATATTATATTCGAAGAGAATGATAAAAGTTATAAGAAATGTCTCATCACACTGTTAGGTGGATTAAAAGCGTTTTTACTGTAAAAGTCGATTTTACATTGAAATTTACTGTAGAAACGGTAAAGTTTATTGTTTTTGTATTGTAGCATAACACTAGAGCTTACTGTAAATTATTGTAAAATTACTGTTCTGTCACAGTAAAAATTATGGTTTTGTTATTGTACATTTCTATTCGGGTGGCGAGAAAGGAATTTTAAACTGAATAGAACACCCACTAAAACTGCTGCTGGGAACAGCAAGTTCTAGTTTTAAAATTTTCAGTTTTATATTATAGAACTGTCAAAATTTTGAATCTAGAACTGAAACACTCCTGAACATGCCCTAAGCGACAAAAGTAAACAAACTGAGTTAGGGCATGTTCAGGAGTGGGGGTGGAGATCGATTCCCTTGTACGCAGCTCATCTCGGTTCAATTCCCAACCTCGCACATAGGGTTAGAGATTTTTCAAAAGAGATTTCTCCAACCCGACAAAGTATGACCATAAGGTTAAAACCTCTATAATCAAAATAAATAAAAAAAATATTTAAGGGTTGTGTACAGGACACGACCACGGTGACATTAAAAATATAGCTTTTTTCAAGAGCGTGCAATTGAATTTTATCTATCACACATATCGACACACGTTCTTGTTCACTCGCCTGTTTTCATATGTTACAATTTGCTATATACCCTCCCCATTAAAACATAATTTATTGAAGGTCTTTTAACGGTAATCTATTAATTAATCAAGTATCTCAATAGGTGATTGGCATTATTTGGCTGATCCATCTAGTAAAAATAGGCTGGTCTGTCCAGAAAATATATTCAAAAGAAAAGTTCCATATTGAGAGCTGTGATGAGGAAGCCCACGCCCACCAACGGAAATATACAGATTCTCCATGAAATATGAAATTTCATTTTCCATTTAAATTTTCAATAATGTACTAATGAACTTAAGTAAACAATCTTAAGTTTAAGTTTTTCTTAATCGATTAGTGGTGGAAAAATGAAACTATTTGATAAATTACATTGTCATGCAACGTTCGCACTACCAGTTAAAACGGGTTTTTATGCCATCTTGGTGACATTTTTCTTGTTGCTAATTATTAAAACGTGTTATAACTCTGTAGTGTAAACGTATTATTAAACCAATTCTGCAGCGTTTTATGTTATATAGGTGTTTTATGTGGTAATAGGACTGACATAATTATATCTTCAGTACAGCGGTTTGTTTCATAATTTAAAACAGATTTATTTTAAAATTTAAATTAGTATACCCAACCGTATTTGTTGTATACCTTAAAACGCAATTAGAACTGTGTTTTAAATACATAGGGTAGGACAGATATTCTGACTGGTTAAACTGGGAAAACAATTTTAAGTCCAGTAACGCTTAAGACATGGCTTGAATTTGAATCGAAAAAGAACACCCGCTTCAACTGCTGCTGGGACGGTAAGTTCTGTTTTAAAATTTTCCGTTGTGTGCAGTACGAAACAAAAGTGTTTGAAATTAGAAAACAAAAAGTTCTGCTGGGAATGTGATTGTTTCCGATGCAATTACACTCAGATTTTTCACGCAGGGGATAGAGGCCGTGTAAATGAAAACCGTGTAAATTTAAAAAAACGCGTTAATGAAAACCGCGTAAATTTCAAAATCCGCGTAAAAAACCTGGGTGTACTCTCCTATATAAAATACTACGCTGCTGAACAGTGCAATAACTACAGAAGCACGTTTTCAGATGCCTTACTGATAAAAAACATATAACCGAAATATGAAAACCAATAGGCTCTTTACCCTACGCAGCTACAAAGCGCCGTAAACATGGATTAACAAGTTACAACGCACACGCATGCATAAAAATATATTTTTTTCAAACGCAACACTCTTAAGCAGCACACACCGTATTGAATTAAATCCAAACCACCCCGCCCACCCACTTTGCAAATCATTCTGTGACACCGTGCTGGTACCCGAAAAATCCGCACACGACCACCGCTGCCGAAAATGCATAGCGTCTACCGCTTATTGTAGTGCCCAGACGCTGCAGCCATGATCTTACCCGTTCGACATAAGAACAAAAACTGATTCAAACGGGTACGCGTCACCTCTATTTATAAACTAACCGTATATGGTTTAGTCACTTAGGTGCGAGTGTGTGCAAATGCCAACGTTACCGAAAATCGATAGCGCTTATTGCATCGCCCGGAGACGACGTTGCTCGTGTGGGATAAGAGCAACGACTGATTTAAACGGACATGCGTTGCTTCTATTTATGACTTTTCGTGTTTCATTGAGCAACTAAGCTGCCCTCTTTTAACGGCTGTGTCTGAGAAATCTGCGCCACGAATGGTATTTTTCCCGTTTTTCGTGAACTTTTTAATTTTACCAATTTCCAAAAGTCTACTTTTATTCGGGAGATATTAAATTATTACCAATATTTAAGTTAGGTGTTTCTGAATCGGTTGGTGTATGAATGATTAAAATCCATCTAGTAATATCGGAGTTATAAGCGTGCAAACCTTACATAGTTTCGTTACATGGGAGATAGTTTAGATTTTAGAATGACACCTAGCCCCAGATAGTGGAGTAAGACATTTTTAATGTCAAAAGTTCAGGAGTGTTTTAGTTCTTGATTCATAATTTTGGCAGTTCTATAATATAAAACTGAAAATTTGAAAACTAGAACTTTCTGTCCCCAGTAGCAGTTGTAGCGGGTGTTCTATTCAGTTTAAATTGTAGGTCTCGCCATGCCTTCAGCGTTACTGCATTCAAATTTATTTTTCCCGAGTCTATCGGGTGCAAGTGTCTGTGCTGAGTACACTCCATGTATTTTTTTGATGTTTGCTGTGTCGTTTGACGTCTAAGACCGTAACTCCATGTATTTAAAACACAGTTCTATACGTGTTTTAAAATCAGCAACATATAGAACGGCGTCGTATAACAGTTTTAAATTTTAAAACAAAGCTGTTCAAAATTATAAAACAAAACAACAAAACGCTCTACTGGCGATGTGAATGTTTCAGTTCCAATTCTACTTTGAAACTCCTATATAAAATAAAACGCTCCTGAACATTACCTTAGTCACACTAACTTTGCTATCGTACAGGGATACCAGGTATAGTTTTCTAATATCTTCACAATTCATAAAAAAATGTCTTCATTTATCTTCACCGACCAGGATTCTGAATCGGTTTTAGATTTTGAGCCAGACTTCTGCCAAAAATCGCTCAGACATCTGAAAGAAATTTGTCTTCAGAATGAAAAACTGTAACAACATTGAAACAGTAATAATTATAATATTTATTGTTTTATGATTGTTTGTAGGGTAAATGCTGTTGTAAAATTCTATTCGGGCATGCCTTCAGCGTTATTGCACTCAAATTATTTTTTCCCCAGTCTATCGGGTCGAAGTGTTTGTGCTGAGTACTCTTCATGTATTTGAAACACAGTTCTAAACGCGTTTTAAAATCAGCAACAAATAGAACGGCGTCGTATAACAGTCATAAATTTTTAAACAAAACTGTTTGAAATTATAAGACAAAGCGCTCTGCTGGGGATGTGAATGTTTCAGTTTCAGTTCTACTTTGAAACTCCTATACAAAATAAAACGCTCCTGAGCATGCACTTAGGACCTTTTGAAAAGTCAGCCTAGATATAATCAATGAACGTCACGTCACATCATGAAAGCAAACTGTCAAACCCAGGGATGCCAGGTGCACAGAATTATCAGTGTTTCACAGATTTTCAATATGCTGCACAGATTGCAAAACCTGCACAGATTTCCACAGTTTTCTGTTTTAACGCACAGATTTCCGCAGCTTTCTTCTAGAATGCACATATTAGCACAGATTTCTCAATTTTTTACCTTGCGCTTAATTTTTGACTCGCGCAAAAAAGGTCATCAAATCTAGTTTTCAGCCAAATTTGTACGTTTTCCGTGACACAGACACAGATTTTTAAATGGGCCGCGCAGATTTTTTAAAATATCACCTGGCATCCCTGGTCAAACCTAATACTGTCAAACTAATGTGGTTTTCGTTTGAGGCGAAACTGAGTCAGTTCCTAACCCCAACTGCTGTCAAAATGTATGAACTGACAGCGGTTGGGGTTAGAACTTGACTCAGTTTCAGGTTCAAGCGAAATCGCCATAAAACATCTCATCAAAAGAAAAATCAGTAATTAATCGTGACAAAATTACCGCTTATTCTTCGCCGTCTGTAGCATCTTTGTTTATCGAAACACATCAACCCAACCCACACATTAAAAAATGTTGGAAAACCTGCGGACTGCACGGTTATTGTCTCGAATTACGAATACTCTAAAAATGAGGATCAAAACTCTGCTCTTATGGTCATCGATGATGACTCGTAACAAAGTGACCTATATTTGAAATGGACCAGGCCTGCGCCAGATAAAGCGAGAGAGTGACCTATATATCGGACTTCCCAATATGTGATCTGGCTAAAGACTATTCAGGTAATTTTAATAGCTCATTTTTGCTTATACTCCTTATTCAATGTTGAGCTTTAAACAAGCTGTTTTTATTGGAAGATTCTGTAAACAGTCATCGTTGAAATCTAGCGGGTTTTCTTCTCTTCAACGTAATCGTGATCGCGACTGCGCATCACTCCTATCTTCGTTTTCTATTGTTTCAGGTATGACTTCTAATCCACAATACTTATCTCCCAAAGGAATAGACACCTCGGTTGCTGGTGTACATCAGAATATACTGGCTCAAATGGCACGTTCTCCGTATGTAATCGGGGATTTGAGCTGGTGGAATCTTCTTCAAATCGTTAATGCACCTTGCATACTGCACCCTAGTCCCTTTAGCAACCTCCATTTTTGGTCCCTCTTGAGCCACAACTTTGTATTGCTCAGAAGAAAACGTAGAATCGACCTGTGAGGGCAATGCTAGTGTAATGCGAATAGGCCGCCCAGTCCAAGGGTCTGAAGCGTCCACTCGTTTTCCTGGTATACTCGAACAGTGACTATGGTTACTTTAAGTCCGACTATACCGGGCAAAAGAGCGGATCACAGGTTTGCTTCGTTCTTCATCGAATGAAGCGGAAGACCACGTTTGATTTTTCGACCTGGCATGCTATGTACCGTTGTATTATGCGTTCACAGCTTGTAGTTCCTTAATGTAGCTCGAATTTGTGGAAGCGCTATACTGTACATAGCTTTATTTACTACCTACGTGTATGTAATGGAGTGGAAAAGATCAGTATGATTCCTCTCTTCCAATAATAATCTTTATAATCCTCACGTTTAAATGGAGGACCGTTATCCGTTTGTATGTACTTCGATTGGAAGAGTTATCAGTTTCTCAGACCTTTTAGCAGTTGTGAACTCACGAAGCGGTCTTGTTTGTCAAGGCTGTAGTCGCATAATCTAACCTTGTACATAAGGCGGGCGTGGAAGGTTACCACAAATTCACCAAATACGTCATATTCTGCGACAGTGTCTGTCATTGATCGAAAATAGTCGTTTATGTACGCTACGAGAGTTCTATAGCAGCCGACACCTGTCAGACTCGGGCGCATCTTTGCGGCCCTTACGATTTCTTGTACGTACATAGGTGGTCATCCCGATCCATCGCGGATGATCCGAACCGGTAGCTCTTTTTCAGTATTTATATTGTGGTTATCTTGTTATTCGTTTCGACGACGCGCATCTTTTTTGCCTTAATCGGAATGCCAAGTTTGTATTGCTCTGTTTTAATTATTTTAATCACATTGGTTGCGTTGTCAGGTAAATAGTAAAACTCGCTGTAAAGGCACCAAGTGCTCTGTCACCCATAAATCAGCGCCTGTATCAGTGGTCTAATAACTCTCAGCGCGCTAATGTCATAGATTCCCTGCCGTTTAAAGAGTTGCCACAATGATATTAGGTTAGCTAAGGTCAGTTAGCTGACTAGTGGGAAACGGAAGCTTAAGTTTTCTAACTATAATGTTTGCATTGTTTGTTGTTATCTGATATTACAACCAAATTTGATTTACTTTATTATCAGATTAAATTGCTAAAATTTTGCAAAAAAACTAATTAGCTTTAATTTTTTTTGTGCATAATATCTTGTACATCTACAATGAGGGGAACGTTTTACATTTTATCATGGTCTTTTTTGACATTAAAAATGTCTTACTCCACTATCTGGGGCTAGGTGTCATTCTAAAATCTAAACTATCTCCCATGTAACGAAACTATGTAAGGTTTGCACGCTTATAACTCCGATATTACTAGATGGGTTTTAATCATTCATACACCAACCGATTCAGAAAAACCTAACTTAAATATTGGTGATAATTTAATATCTCCCGAATAAAAGTAGACTTTTGGAAATTGGTAAAATTAAAAAGTTCACGAAAAACGGGAAAAATACCATTCGTGAGGCAGATTTCTCAGACACAGCCGTCAAAAGAGGGCAGCTTAGTTGCTCAATGAAACACGAAAAGTCATAAATAGAAGCAACGCATGTCCGTTTAAATCAGTCGTTGCTCTTATCCCACACGAGCAACGTCGTCTCCGGGCGATGCAATAAGCGCTATCGATTTTCGGTAACGTTGGCATTTGCACACACTCGCACCTAAGTGACTAAACCATATACGGTTAGTTTATAAATAGAGGTGACGCGTACCCGTTTGAATCAGTTTTTATGTCGAACGGGTAAGATCATGGCTGCAGCGTCTGGGCACTACAATAAGCGGTAGACGCTATGCATTTTCGGCAGCGGTGGCCGTGTGCGGATTTGTCGGGTACCAGCATGGTGTCACAGAATGATTTGCAAAGTGGGTGGGCGGGGTTGTTTGGATTTAATTCAATACGGTGTGTACTGCTTAAGAGTGTTGCGTTTGAAAAAAATGTATTTTTATGCATGCGTGTGCGTTGTAACTTGTTAATCCATGTTTACGGCGCTTTGTAGCTGCGTAGGGTAAAGAGCCTATTGGTTTTCATGTTTCATATTTCGGTTATATGTTTTTTATCAGTAAGGCATCTGACAACGTGCTTGTGTAGTTATTGCACTGTTCAGCAGCGTAGTATTTTATATAGGAGAGTACACTCAGGTTTTTTCGCGGATTTTGAAATTTACGCGGTTTTCATTAACGCGTTTTTTTTTAAATTTACGCGGTTTTCATTTACACGGCCTCTATCCCCTGCGTGAAAAATCTGAGTGTAATTGCATCGGAAACAATCACATTCCCAGCAGAACTTTTTGTTTTCTAATTTCAAATACTTTTGTTTCGTACTGCACACAACGGAAAATTTTAAAACAGAACTTACCGTCCCAGCAGCAGTTGAAGCGGGTGTTCTTTTTCGATTCAAATTCAAGCCACATGGCTAAGCGTTACTGGACTTAAAATTGTTTTTCCAGTTTAACCAGTCAGAATATCTGTCCTACCCTATGTATTTAAAATACAGTTCTAATTGCGTTTTAAGGTATACAACAAATACGGTTGGGTATACTAATTTAAATTTTGAAATAATGATTTATGAAACAAACCGCTGTACTGAAGATATAATTATGTCAGTCCTATTACCACATAAAACACCTATATAACATAAAACGCTGCAGAATTGGTTTAATAATACAATGTTTACACTACAGAGTTATAACACGTTTTAATAATTAGCAACAAGAAAAATGTCACCAAGATGGCATAAAAACCCGTTTTAACTGGTAGTGCGAACGTTGTATAACAATGTAATTTATCAAATAATTTCATTTTTCCACCACTAATCGATCAAGAAATACTTAAACTTAAGATTGTTTACTTAAGTTTATTAGTACATTATTGAAAATTTAAATGGAAAATGAAATTTCATATTTTATGGAGAATCTGTATATTTCCGTTGGCGGGCGTGGGTTTCCTCATCACAGCTCTCAATATGGAACTTTTCTTTTGAATATATTTGCTGGACAAACCAGCCTATTTTTACTAGATGGATCAGCCAAATAATGCCAATCACCTAGTGAGATACTTGATTAATTAATAGATTACCGTTAAAAGACCTTCAATAAATTATGTTTTAATGGGGAGGGTATATAGCAAATTGCAACATATGAAAACAGGCGAGTGAACAAGAACGTGTGTCGATATGTGTGATAGATAAAATTCATTTGCACGCTCTTGAAAAAAGCTATATTTTTAATGTCACCGTGGTCGTGTCCTGTACACAACCCTTTAATTTTTTTTCTTATGGATAGTTTTGTAAATATCCATGAACTGTAATTTAACGTTCGATATATGAATCAATACATAGCATTTCTAATGTTCATTTTTACATCTTCTATGGACCAAGAAAAAATATTTAGCAAACATTTTCATCAAATTTATGGAACTTTTTCTATCGTTTTATTGCTCCATTTTGTAATACCGTGGAACATTTTTGTCGATATTATGGAACATATCGAAGTGTTTTAGTGCACATTGTTAATATTTTATGGATCAATGTCAGTTAACTTATGGCGCAAAATGTAACATTTTATGGAACATTTCCAATATTTTTATGGGACATTGGTTGATTTTAATTGCTCTTTTATTGCTATTTTAGTGCTCTTTTGCGACCATTTTATGGTTCAATTTTACATAATCTATGGATCAAATCGCCCTTTTTATGGATCATTCACTCTGTTTTATGGATTTTTAGTTTTATTTCATGGAACATGAACAACTTTTTCATGGATCGTTTTTCAATTTTTTATGGATTATTTTAATTATTTTATATGCAAAAGTGCATTTTCCGATATATATATATATATATATATATATATATATATATATATATATATATATATATATATATATATATATATATATATATATATATATATATATATATATATATATATATATATATATATATATATATATATATATATATATATATATATATATATATATATATATATATATATATATATATATATATATATATATATATATATATATATATATATATATATATATATATATATATATATATATATATATATATATATATATATATATATATATATATATATATATATATATATATATATATATATATATATATATATATATATATATATATATATATATATATATATATATATATATATATATATATATATATAGTTTCTGAAGGGCATGCTTGCCAAGAGTGAGTGATTCGTGAGCTTGTGCCTCAGCTCTACTTTTTAG
Organism: Topomyia yanbarensis; assembly: GCF_030247195.1. NCBI lineage: Eukaryota > Metazoa > Arthropoda > Insecta > Diptera > Culicidae > Topomyia > Topomyia yanbarensis. The sequence goes on from NC_080671.1 coordinate 283,700,612, forward strand.
TATCTTGCGCATATTTATGAATTCCATTTTGGTTGGCATTCAAACTGTGAACTGTTGGTGATGCAGATCATCGTGAAGTTCGGCAGTCATATTCTCCGACTTTCTTGAAATCGTTCGACGTATCTATGTGAAATTTCGTCCATGCATCATCTCTAAACCACCATCTTTGTTCGGAGCTCATCAACTTGTCAAACTGATCTCGTGGCACTCACAGTTACGAACGTGTTCTTAATACCGAGAAGTCTAACGATCTACTACTGTCAGGAGTACCGTATAACCCAGCGGAAAATCTTGAAAACATCGTTCAACAAGTTGCAGTTGCCTTAGGTTATGCTGATCAAGAAGTACCTTTGATTCATGCTAAGCGTTTGGCTCGAATGCCAATATCTGCTGGAGCTACACCTCCGATTGTATTGCAGTTCGCATTCAAAATAGTTCGGGATGAGTTTTATCTCCGTTATCTATCTGAAAAGAAGCTGTCGCTGGTTCATCTGGGTCTCAGCGTGAATAAGCATATTTATCTGAATGAAAATTTAACGGAGCAGTCCAGAAAAATCAAAGGTAGTGCTATTAAGCTGAAGAAGACTGGTAAACTGTTCAGTGTATTCACAAAGGATGGCCTGGTGTACGTTAAAGTAACTGCGGATGCTGCGGCGCAGCCAATTTATCATCTTGAACAGTTGAACTATGAGTAAAAACCCTTCCCGTTAAGTTTTTCTTGGTCCTTCCTAAAATATCCATTATTCCCCTCCTTATATTCCTGTGAATCATCCATGCCTAAAAGTATTTTTTTGACGTAGGACTACGTCTTTGTTTTCGATATGGGGGTGCACTCTGCAAATTCTACAAAAATGGAATGTAACGAAAAGTGGTCCAATTTTAAACGCATATAATTCAGCCATCTCACGATAAATTTTCAAATTTTTTGCACAAATCGCCCCGAAATACTTCTAAGAATAGATTCCAACAGATAAACCCAAAATTTTTTGATATCATACCATTAAAAAATTAAATAATATACAACCTTGTCAAAATATCGCACATTAACACACAAAAGATAGCGCTTCCCAAGCCCTGTACGACAGATTGGTGTACCTAGCGCGCTATGCTTCTATGAATGACGTCATCATCGACTATTTAAAGAACGGACTTGGCCAGACACGCTCAGTTCCCTGTTGAACGGCTGGCGAAGCAGATCACTGCGCTGTGTTTTTTACAGCCATTGTAGCTGAGTTAGAAGTCCGTTACACTGGCTGTGGAGGGATGCTACACTGTGTCGTCCAACAAGCGACCGCTCCAACTGCTTCCTAAATGCCGCTGTAATGTTGCCAGTAAATTTTTGGTTTAATTAGCACACGTATTTGCTATTTGCGCTTGAAATTTAGTAATGTAGTGGTAGCAATAAGCTTCCCATTTTGGTTTAAACGCAAGGACAGTTTTTAAAACAGGATTTGATTAATTAGTTTAGCTCATCCCAGCATTTTTATCAATTCTGTAATTTAAAACGAATTTTACGGAACTTGATGAATTTGGCCTTACTTGCAACTGGTAGAATCAACCTGCACAAAGTGTTGCATAACGCAGGGCTGTTTTTGGAACAAAATGTGTTATCGTTCAGCCCTTCGCTATGTAAAATCACGATATGACAAATGGGCTAAGCGCGGCCGTTCCTTTCAATCGGGAATGGCCGCGTTGAATTTTGATGAAATACGCTAATAGTGTCGTGGTGGTACTAGTTGTCTCTTTCGCTCTACCCATCATCATCAGCGTTGACTAATTTTGCATTGTGCGCTTGGGTTCAATGTTTGGAGCGAATGTGTTGGTAGGTAGGGGAACTGGCGGTAAAATGAACACGTTAAGCAAAGTCATTATTTTCTAACTAATAAGTGAATGGGATATTACAATCACCTTATATGTTTCTTGTTAGACATGTTTTGTACATATCTGGTAAAAATACTTCGTCATAAACACATTTTTTCAAACATGATTCTTGATTTCTAACCATGTCCAAAAATGAGACATGTTTATAGCGAGTGGGTAAATTGAACATGTGGCAATGGTAAAATGAACAGCTTCTGGTGACTTGAAAAATGTCCTGTATGTATGCAATGCGCAGCGTTGGAAAGCATTTTTCCGATCAATGCTAATATCCCAACAAATCATGAGCTTTGCATACACACAGGGCATTTTGCAGGCAAAAAAAATGTCACGGAAGAATTGAATTTTCATGACGTAATATTAACCATTTCACAATCCTGTGGCATCGAAACACATCTACAAACTTAGGGTTATCCAAGGGTGTTTGAACTTTTAGGATCTGTTTGAGAGCAACTAGAAAGCTTGGTCTATACATGCGATGTGATTATATATGTCGATTTTGATGAGCATTTGATTTTTGTTGTATGACCAATTATATGTATAGGTCAAATGTTCAAAAACAGTATTTTAAGGTCAAGATAGCATCATTTTGAAACCGCCAATTTCGGAGGTTTAGTATCTTCGATGAGTTTTACAAACGTTAAACAGCGCATCATTTGATACAATAATTTTGACGGTATGTCGTCCAAGACGATTTTATGGTGAATTTTCTCAGGTTATTATTCATGACTGCAATAAAGTCTCAACAAATTCGCTAAAGACACGAACTCTGTTCCTATTTTCTGAAAAATTAATTCTGCATCATTTTAAAACTTCAAAAATTACGGTTTCGGAATTCTGCCGTTTGGACAGTAAGATCGATTTTCACCAAAACCCCACCAAACCGAATTTCTGGTTACGCCGCTGACTTCAAGTAAGTAGAAACAGAGTCGTTCTACACTCGTGCACAAGAAACTTCTTCGAATGCTGAATATCTATTATAATACATTGAAACTCCGATTTTATCAGCCAAATATGAACATATGTTTGATGGGCTCTAGCAGACGAACAAGACTGAATTCGAGTAAATCATTTCACATCAAACATATGTTCATATTTGGCTGATAAAATCGGAGTTTCAATGTATTATAATAGATATTCAGCATTCGAAGAAGTTTCTTGTGAACGAGTGTAGACGACTCTGTTTCTACTTACTTGAAGTCAGCGGCGTAACCAGAAATTCGGTTTGGTGGGGTTTTGGTGAAAATCGATCTTACTGTTGTTACCGTTTGGGTACTTTGCCCTATTCAGCTCAAAGATGTGAGTAATAAGAGAGTGAGAGCAGCGCAGGTCATACTGCTGTTCATTGCAAATAAGCGCAGATAGTTGAGTGCTGATCTGCCATAAAATCATAATTAGCGGAGAAAAATAATTATGGATATGTATATATGTATTAAATAACTAAATTAGTTAGATTTATGTAAAAAAATAATTATGTGTAGCCAACTTAATGTTTAATGTGCTAAATGATAAAAATAATTAAGATGCTCCACTTTACTATTTGCGACTAACGGCCAATTTGAAAACCCTAGAACAAAATTTGGTTCACAGTACACTTAAGATTACAACACAAAACACATACATGTACTGACTGGTTTACCGGAAAATAAGGAAAATGTGAGAAGCTTCGGAAAAAGAGAAGAAAAGAGAGGGAATTGGTTAAGGATAGGTGGCTACTGGGTTATGGATTGCATTGGGCTCACTTTACAAATGGACATCCTAGCGATCAGACAGGAAAGTTTTATTAAAGAAGTTACTAAATAAAAAGTTTACTAAATTTCGGAAATCAGAACTTCTATATAAGGAAAAACGTGAAAACCGTTAAGAATATCCACGGAATCAGGTATGTCCAAAAAACCTCTACCTCAAGTGTCCAGTAGCATAACCTCACCGCAATGGTAGCCAATCCTTACACCATCCGCCAATTTCCCTCTTAACAGGACCCATTCGGTTTCTTTCGTGAAACCTCCAGCGAACCCGCACCTTACGGGCAGGAAAATAGCACCCGGTCAAACGAGGGGACGGTACGGAACAAGAATCGCCCGCAACGGTCACGTGGACCGAGTTAAACGCACACCTCGTGTGAGAACAGAAGTGGAAAATCATCCAACAAGCCCTCAGCCTAGTGAACAATCCATCCTTCCGCTGCCTTGTTAACCTGCGAACGTTGGCGATCGTCCGATCTAGCAGCAAAAAGCAGCAGCGCATATTCATTCGCCCAGCATCGGCGAACGTTCCACTCATCGGGAAAATCAACCCACCCGCCCCAAAAAGTCGAACGCCGAAGACATCCTCCGTTCACCACGCATCCGACGATCGGAAAATTTCTACCCGCATCAGATCCAGTCAACACCGGCCGGCCGCAACACACACATGCACGATTTGTAGGTAATAAAAATTAAGCTAAATTTGATCGAGTCGCGTTCTTGTGTAACTGATTGGTGTCTCTATAGCCGACCTTGAGAGTTCCGTCTCTCACGCTCGAGCTCGCATGTGCAAAAGAGGCCGTTAAGAGCCCACCCCAGACGGTCCCCGTGGCTTGACCAGGAAATAGGGGCATTGTCGAAGTCCGTCTGACTGAGAGGTAACACTGTCCAAACGGCATAATTCCGAAACCGTAATTTTTGAAGTTTTAAAATTATGCAGGATTAATTTTTCAGAAAATAGGAACAGAGTTCGTGTCTTTAGCGAATTTGTTGAGACTTTATTGCAGTCATGAAAAATAACCTGAGAAAATTCACCATAAAAACGTCTTGGACGATATACCGTCAAAATTATTGTACCAAATGATGCGCTGTTTAACGTTTGTAAAACTCATCGAAGATACTAAACCTCCGAAATTGGCGGTTTCAAAATAATGCTATCTTGACCTTAAATTACTGTTTTTGAACATTTGACCTATACATATAATTGTTCATACAACAAAAATCAAAATCGATCAGGAAGAATTTCTCTCTACATTCGGAAAGTGTTATACTCGTTATTAACCATATTACGTTTTCGTCTCAACTCTACGCATTCCCAAAATAAAAACCTGTTTTAATCCACCTAGTGGTGCAATTGTGCTTTTCTAATTTGTCCAGACTACGATTCCATGGCTGGTTATGTTCAATACAATGGTGGAAATGAATATTACATGTTCGGTACGATTTGCACATACATACAATGGACGACAGCCACGATCTTGAGATACTATGTGATACTGAAACATCGCTTGAAACCAGCGGCGGATCATGGAGAAAGATTCGGGAGGTCCGGGTCCTGTCGAAAATTTTCAACTTGTTAAGAAATTTTAAACTAGTTTTAATTTTAAAGTAGCAACCCCTCACTGCATACTCCCTCCGGGCCGGTATGATTGACGATTTTTAGAGTTATTGCATAACCTTTCTCTATGAGAAAGGCAAAAATGTACCAAAGTCCAAAAAAGTCAATTTTTGTCAAACATTATTTTTTCGAGTTTACATCAAATCTCAATGTTTCATGCATTTTAGAGTCATTTGGCATCAAAAATACAAATTTGATTTTAAAATTTTTCATTTCTGTTTATATGGGAATTTGCTGTGTGATTGCACTCATCAACTCGTAACTCCGGAACCGGAAGTCCAATCGATAAAAAATTCAATAGCAGCCGATGGAAAGGTTGTGCCTTTTATTTGAGACTAACTTTGTGGAAATTGGTCTAGCCATCTCTAAGAAACAGAGGTCACATTTTGATTACACATTTTCCACATACACCCATACATACACACAGACATTTTCCGATCTCGACGAACTGAGTCGATTGGCATATGACACTCGGCCCTCCGGGTCGGGATTAGATTGACGAATTTTAGAGTGAATGAGAAAGGCAAAAACATTTTTAGCAAATGTTGAAAGTTATGTATTTTTTGGTGAGCAGTTCTATGTTTCATAGACATTAAATCAATTTTAACTTCGCTTCCTATTAAATAAAGACCCTTATTACAGTACATCTCTACAAAAGCGAGCTCAATTTGAAAAGAAATCTGAGGATTATGATTGATTACAGAACTCTGGAATTTTCTATTGGAATGTTTTCAGGCAGGAATTTGATATTGATGCTATTAGACAACTGTGAAATCAAGACCAATAAATCAGTTACATATCAGGACCCCATTCCGAAAATTTATCAAAAGTCCTCATGATGTTTACAACAACAGGTTATCAATGTACGGATCAGATAATTGTTATTGTAATATTGAATTAAATCAGTCAGCATCAATAAATTTTCAACTTCAATCTAATATTGTTTTCGGCTGGGGTGGGGGTGGGGTTTTGGGGTGTTAAACCCCAAAACCTTTTCTTGGCTACGCCGTTGCTTGGAGTTATTTATTTCGCTTTTCATTTTCCGATATGTTTCAGATCGATCCGATGGTTATAAGTTAGAAAAAATTGCAGTCAGAGTGTTCGCACAAATGAACATTTTTGCACCGATAGGTTATCAAGTTCCTTCCAGACAACTTGGAAGTGTTCGGTGATTATTTCTAGTGGTTGTTGATAGAAAAATGAAATACAAAATTCGTTTTATCGAAATAATGTTTGGCTTATTTCAATGGATTATTACTATATTGAACAATAAATAGGCGACAAAGAGTAATCCACAAACAACAAGTCATAACTTTTAAAGTATTCAAAATAGATATTTGAAGTCTTCAGTAACGTTATTCGCAAAAGTAAGAGCTACAAATTTGCTGAAGGCATCATTTCGATATAATCACTTCCAAGAAAATTTGTGAAAATATCTCACTCACAGGGTGATTAATCAGCAAAAGCATAATACCAAAAGAAAGGGCATATTGCCTCCATTAAATTCTCCGACGATACTATTGACCTAAAATAAGCCGTTCTGGCGTTAATAATAGACTACATGTTTTTGGTCATATTTCTGGTAATGGGAAATGATAAAAATGTTTCATCCGCATTTGAGCATTTAATTTTAAATATCTCTTTCTCTTTATATATATATATATATATATATATATATATATATATATATATATATATATATATATATATATATATATATATATATATATATATATATATATATATATATATATATATATATATATATATATATATATATATATATATATATATATATATATATATATATATATATATATATATATATATATATATATATATATATATATATATATATATATATATATATATATATATATATATATATATATATATATATATATATATATATATATATATATATATATATATATATAACTATATATATTATATTGATCCATTAAATATATGCTAATGTACCAACAAAATTAAACTTAATCAGTTCATAAGAAAATGTAGCTATTTATTTAAACTGATAAAGTTAATCACATTTAATTGTAACGCCAAACTATAATAAACGATGCATACATCATAGTTAGAAAACATAAGCATCCGTGTCCCACTAGTCAGGTAACTGACCTTAGCTAACCTAATATCATTGTGGCAACTCTTTAAACGGCAGGGTTTCTATGACATTAGCGCGCTGAGAATTATTAGACCACTGATACAGGCGCCGATTCATGGGTGACAGAGCACTTGGTGCCTTTACAGCGAGTTTTACTATTCATGCAGCATCTTTGCAAATCTGACAAACCAACCAATATGATTAAAATAACCAAAAAAGAGCAATATAAGAAACCTGCTTGACGTCAAAACAAATTTTAGAAAAACGGCAACGAAATACGTTTTACTAAAGAAACAGCGGAATTGTTTCAAAATATTAGCATTGCAGCGTTTGATGTGGCAGTAAGAGCGCAAGACGATTAAATCGATGATGAAGGGATAATTGTGGTCGAGTTAGTGCATTGGTGTATGCTTGAAAAATATGATAAATTGTCACCATTCCAGACAAATATTTTTATGCAATATTAATTCCCATAAGGGAAAATTGGATTAAACCACTTTGTTTTATTTTTTTGTGTTTCGAATTCATCTCGTCAGTAACTAGCACCATCTGGGTGTCTAGTTAGACGATGTATCTAAACTAGTAGGGGAAGATGGGGTAAAACGCACCCCCTAAGGAAATATGATCATAACTCAACTATAGAACATCAATCGTGGGAATTTAATTAATAATATCGTTTTGCCAACATTTTCCTCTGTAATCACAATCATAACGCTTTGCAAAATAATCAAGAACATGAAAAATATTCGGTTCTTCAAAATCATTAAAAATTGCGTTTTGAAAAATTAGCGGGGCAAAACGCACCTGTTCGGGGGTAAAATGCACCACAACAACGGGGCATAATGCACTACAACAACGGGGCAGAATGCACCGCAACAACGGGGCAGAATGCTCAGTGAACAAGCAAGTAGTTTTGTTTTCTAACGAGATTTCACAAAAGTGTGCCATTAAAAAAGCCTTAGGTTATGCAATTAGTAGGTTTTCAGAACAATTTTTCTGTTTTCGATTAAAAAACCAGCCAAATCAAAGAAGAGGCCATTTGGCCCCCGACGGAGCAGAGACATAAATTTAGCAAAAAGTGAATTATTTAGTAGATTTTTCATACATAGTGCGACAGAATAATGAACAACGGCATAAATAGAATTGGAATGCACTGATATAATAATGCAAATTGCATTTATAAGAGCTTAAAATCCTTGTTGCACGAGCCACGATAATGACATGAGAAGAGCATATTATTGTATTTTGTTTATTTCTCGAGCTGCTATTGATGTACGGTTATCAAACTTTGACAAAGTATGTTTATTATGGCGGACTTCCGACTGATGTTACTCTTTTCTAAAAATTTTCAATAGTTTTCGATATAAGCAAGGGGTGCATTCTGCCCCGGGGGTGCGTTTTACCCCATCTTCCCCTACCCAAATTAGCACTAGTTAGACACAAAAAATTCCAAACAGTTCACACGACACATGTGAACGTTCAAAGCAACTGACTTGTCCCGAGTGATGTCCCGGGAAGCAAGCACAGAGGCTCAGGTCGAGAAAGCGAAAACGAACTCTTGTCTTTTGGCTCGGGAGCCAAACGCATTGTATTATGCAATATGTATTAATTCCCATAAGGGAAAATTGGATTAAACCACTTTGCGCGTTAAGGGCACAAAACCTAACTTAAATTAAGTTTTATTTTTTGTGTTTCGAATTCATCTCGTCAGTAACTAGCACCATCAGTCTTTAGTGATTACTTATCGTACCGAAACTAGTTTTATGTGCAATTTTACCTGAAAAAACTTATGTTTTAAAAACTTTGGGTGAATGGTGCAGTTAGAATATGGATATTCCTATCATTTAATAATATTTAGGGGAGTCTGGGGCTAGTTGGCAGAATCTGTTTTTCTCCTTTAGTATTAGACATATGGCGCTGTCTCTAGTTCTGCACTTCAAGTACTGTTTAATCCATTCTCCAATGTGTTTATGTTGCATTAAATTCTGTTTCGTACACGTTGTAAGTGATATTGAGTTTTCGAGCGTATTAGAGTGAATAGCCTACTTTAGTCGTATTAGGAAGGGTGCCTCACAATTTCATTAATTACTCGGAATACAATTGATGCAATGCGTATGAATTGGCATCAATATCTTTGCTTTCTTCTTATGAATCATTATGATATCAAAAATCGCCATTTGAACCAATACGATGGCTAACGCTGCTCTAACCAACTGTTTTACATGGTTATGACGAAAATAGGCTCATTACCCTAGGAAACGTTTTTAAATTTCAGCATTTTTGTTATTTAGGGCGAGTTCAAAGCTATTCCACGAATGACTAGATTTTTAGATAGCGCGCGAAAAGAACTTTCCTTGCCGTATATGGAATATACGTAACCTCAAGTAAAATTTGTTTTTTTTGCGTATAGTCGTAAATTGGCGAGATTTTCGCGTCACATATTTAAAATTCTGTAATGCAGACAATAGTCCGCTCTTTTATGCAACGCATTCACTTTTACACGATCTTCTTAAATTAAAAACATAAAACATGATAAGTGAAACCATCGCCAGAAGACCCTGGTCTCCCCTACTATAAATTAGAAGTCAATAATTAAACAACCAAAGCACTAGAGAAATACTCCTTACAGCTTAGGTATTTTGCGTTCTGATGGAGTCCAAAATATAAGAAACCATCTGTATTCGCTTATGTTGAAGTAACTAGAAGAAAGAAAAGTTTTTGTTTTTATTCGCCCAGGTGCCCAACACCGCCTCTAGGCGGTTTACTTATTTTAAGGCCTTAATGAAAAATTTATTACTTCCAAGAATTTTCAACATTATTTTCGTTTTTCTCATCACGAGGCCCACCTCCAAAAGTTTTTTCAAGCCAAAAACAAATTTGGGCACTAGAGGGTTAATTCAAATATTATTGTCATTGTTGCCATGGCAGACATGCATTTACCCAACTAGAACTTGTGCAGATAAGAAGCCACTATACCCCAACCGTCAACATGTTTCAGACCGAACATAACATTGGGCTCCCACTCAAGCAGTCAACAGCTATCAACGTACAAAGGGGGGGGGGCAGAGTACGTACAAAATAGAAGGTTGAAAGTGATTTAGCGTCCCCTCGCTATCGTTGAACGTTTCCCACACGGGAGCCGCTAGTATTGTCAAATCATTTGCTGGTTCTCCAAAAAGAATTTCCGTTTAAAAGAGCAGTAAGAAACACCATCCATCAAATCCAAAAACGATAAGTATTCCGAACGAACACCATCTACTAGACTCACACATCCATTTAGGTAAACAGGGCACACAACTGGAACAAACGACACCGACCCGGGAAATCAACCCATCATTTAAGGTGATTGTTACAAATCGAGGCTTTTTCGAAAAATCGTTGAAACATCGGAGGTAAAGTTTTAAAGTAGTTTACACAGAAGAAAGTTTAGTCTACTGACCTTATCAACAATGTTATTGCGCATGAAAAAGTGACATTTAAATCTAAGGTCAAGTTCGTGGACTCGAAGCGCCCAAAGCAAACCTGTGAGCCACTCGTTTCCCTGGTATGTTCAAACATAAGATCTATGTCTAGTTGAAGTTCACTGCCGCTCAGTCGAACAATACACAAAAAGCGACATTTGGCATTGACAATGTTTCATTTAGTAACAATAGAATAGTATTTAATAACAAAAATAAAATATTGTCGTTGCCTAATGTGCAAACTAGTCATATTTTCTATGTTTGAGCACACCGGGCAAACGAGAGAAACAGGTGTGTTTGCACTTTCGGGAGCGAGTTAATAACCACTTCTTCCTACGGATCCTTGGACACGACTATGCGGCCAAGTCGCATCATAAAACTAACCTCGTTTAAGATAAAACGCGCTTTCGAACATTGTGAATTCCGCACTTCACCTCTGAACGGGTATTTGGACTTGGAGCGGGCATAGTCGCTGAGGATCCGCCGGACGAGGTGGTCTTCATCTCGCCGTCAAAAGTGCAAACAAACCCACATGTACTCCAGTCAAATGAATCGATCTAATTACCTGCACACTGCAACAGCACACTTCCACCAACCAACCACAAAGACATTCGAACCGACGAGAACGGAGCATGCCAGTCAAAGGCTACAGATCCAGCACCAAACTGCACTACCAACTTAGCGATGTATTCCAGCTGATCCGGTCATCGGGAGCAAACCAAAGCAGATCGCATATAGGTCCCTCAGTTGCTACTTCCTGCAATCTATGTAGAATGTACAGCATATCGATCGAGCGGGCGATAGCGTCATGCAAGGTCTTCCGTGAAATATTTCTAGACATTCGCCTGCCTTTCCTAAAAAAGTTACGGACACAAGTTTGGTCTCGATAGCTCCGGTCACGACAAATATGACAGTACACCGAGGGATTGCCCTCCCTATGATGATTCTCAGGGATAGACCGTTCCAACATCAAATTATGGTCTTGTCAAATTTTGGTCTTGTCAAACTGCAAATGACGTGAAAACCCAAGGTGATACCAGATAAGGTATTGGCATACGTAAATCGAGAGTTTCGGTTTTACAATTGGCAACATCTATATTGCGTAAATACTGCTTTACTTCCAGAAAAAAGTTGTTAAAATCGAAATTAATTAAAACAATGTTTTGAATATAGAAACTAGTGTTTTCTGCTTTTTTGACGTTCTCAAGGCGTTTGCCACCAATAATATTATTGTACACACATGCATGCACCTTATGCAGATTATCTTGAATCTGTTTTGCGCTTGTCAAATCTGCCACTCTTCTTATTAAGATTTCTGACAGCTCATTTACAACCACAGATGCAAACTCAAGTCAAAGGTAATTGGTTTGTTTTCATCAGGAAATACCTAACCTCAATCGATTTTTGCAGTACAAAATATTTTGTTTTCATCACGAAATAGTCCAGCGCCTTCTCTTTTTCAACGGGAATAGAAAGGTCAATTCTTATCTGGACACGCTCTTCTTCCCTTTGGGGCAGACCATCGCAGTACACGACTAAAATGACCGCGTTTACCTGTGAATTTGACTCCGCCAGTAATTCATTGGGTGGTCCATTTTCTTTGTCCTTTAATTTAAGGTGTATATACTGACAGAATTAGGTATTCAACCAATTAAATTACAATCACTTTTAAATTGCAAATAAACATACAAAACACAAAATACAAACCTAAACAAAACGAATCGCACAAGAAACGACGCATTTGGTTTGTAGACAAAAGTTTACTTGACGTTTCGCCGGGCACTGTCAATCTAACGTCGGTAATGCAGATGTGCCTTCTCTCAAAGACGATGCTTGCGGAGAGACAAACCGTAAATTTTGCTGCACGGTTTACCCAAAGACAATGCTTTGATAATAAAGACACGCGGAGATAAAAATCGTAAATGTGGCTGCACGGTTTAAGCAAAGTTTTTAATAGTAGAGTTGCGTAAAGAGGATTGGCAACATTGGACCAATCATTGGTCTTTTTTAAATTTTGGCAACCTTTTATTTTTAGTTAAATTTCAAATGACTTAACCCGAACGCTTCAGTTAGAAGTTAACTTTGTGCATTTAAAAATTTAAAATTAAGTGTTTAGTTGTATTTTGTAAAAATCAGTACGATAAATAACATCGTATAAAGAATATAAGCTTTTTCCGGTTCTCAACTGATCCGCAACTAAGAACGAAATGCATTGATTTTTGCCGCTTGCCGTCTGATTGGGGTGTGACAAAAAACAGTCGAATTTGCAGCGTAAGATAAATTTGAAACAGGTACATAAATGGAATGCATACACAAATTTGTCAAAATTTTAGCTGCACTTTAACTATGAGAAATACCTTCATATTTCCACTGTCGGTGGAAGAGCTGTTCCGGTGTTTAAAATAGTGCCAAATTTGAATATCAGTGAACATATATTTTTTAATAATTGTCATTAAGCAAAATATTAACATTTTTTAAATGTTAATATTACATCATTGAATTTTTTCTCATAATTATAATCACATAATAACGATAATCCCCACGCATTCGAGCATTGTTATTCTTCGTGTCCGATAGGTAGACGTTTTGAGTGTTCAATAGGTAGATTTGCTTCAGTCTTTGCGCAACTGTTCTTTATAAACTGTGGGTTTAAGTAGATACAGAACACTACACGCCACCGAAAAACTACCTAAAATTCAGTTCTTTTTACTCAATCTCGTGGTATCGTGCAGGAAGGTAAAATTAGGTAAACCGTGTTGAAGGTAGTTTCCATTAAACTACGGCAAAAATAATAACTCAACCTTGAGTTTAAATTACTTAAATTTAAGTTGAATTTACCAAATTTTGAGCATATCCCAAACAACTCAAAAGTACCTTACTGCACGGAAGACCTCGACTGAGTCGAATCTCTCGTTTTGTTTTTGACAACACTAAGACTATCAGCACCGGTGCGTAAGCAAATGCGTGTGTATTTTGATTACGCTAAACGATAATATTTTATTTAGACACCCGTTTTCGCACCGGTCGTTGGTAAATAGGTTGCCAAAATAATAATCTGTTTTTACACCGGTAGTTGTTATTATAGTTACGTTACATTTTTTTGCAATCATGCAATAAAATAATCGTTTTTTAATGATATGGACTTTATTCAGTGAAAAAAATATTGCTAGAAAGAAAATACATTTATTTATTGAATTTAATGAAACCATTTCAGTAACAAACATCGTTCTCTTTTCTAAAAATATTTTATTGCAATGATTGTAAAATTATTCAAACTGGAAATGTTTATTGAGATTAAAAGTTAATTATTGTTTCAATGAAAAAAATGCTCATGCCATTAATTTTTCTGTTTCAAGCAATAAACATTGTATTATTGAATTGAATAAGACATTTTTTGTTCCAATATGCTAAAATTCTCTATGTGATAAAAATTCTAAGAAATGTTATGGGTTCGGAACGGACAACGAATTCTAATAACTAATGTTTACCCAGAAGTTATTGTCTGAAGCACATACTACGGCCACTCTGAATAAGGAGTGTAATGAAAAGGATCTCATGCTAGATATTACAAACAAACTTGCGGAGAAGGAACCTTTACGACCATTCAACGATTGTTTTGCGGAAACAGTTTATACGAACGATCAGTTTCGAATACGCTTTCGTTTTTATGTATTTCGAAGCCTTTGGAGAGGAGCTAATACTATATTGAAAAACCAGAGAAAGTTGGGTTTTACCAAATTATACGGAAGCCATCTGACGTACGTCCTTCAGACGCTGCAGTCAAATATATTCGGATGGGAGAAAAATTGCGCGTTAATGTATGTGAGAATACTGCCATACCCCAGGTAATAGACGTTTACACTGATGTTTACCTAAATTTTGTAGCCCAAATGTCCATCAGCTGGTTACAGTCCAGCGTACCAAGTATCCATGAATAAGCCCACTATTCTGCGATTCAAAATTGCCTTTGAATATACTTAAAACCCAGATATGTTTACCCGGCTATGCATATTGTAGACAGCATAGCCGGGTAAACATATCTGGGTTTTAAGTATATTCAAAGGCAATTTTGAATCGCAGAATAGTGGGCTTATTCATGGATACTTAGTACGCTGGACTGTAACCATTCGAAATGAAAACGTTACTGAACAACTTGGGCAGAACAGTATACAGTAAAACAAAAATAATTAAGTGATAGTATTTTATGCGTGGCTTCAATAATAATATTAACTTGCGTAAAATGCATTGTTTTCCTAGGTTGATACACGAAGCACGTTGTTATAGTAATCATATCTCATCTAACCTAGAACTAGAATCAGGAATCAGTAGCGACTGGTTCAAATAGCACGTTCCCCATGTTGATCGGAGATTTGTGCTTTAAAGAAAATTATCAAAATTCACGTTGAGAGGAAGTTCCAAACCAATATTCACCAAACACATCTAGTGCTCGTGAACAAAAGGAGTATCGTCAACTCTTTCGTGACTGCTGTGAATTGCGCTGAACCAACAATAGTTTCTCCGGAATTTCCTCTCAATGTGGATTTTGACCCATACCAAAAGTAATTTTACTTTTGCTATTAATAAATGACATCCATTTCAGATTGTATGTGTAAAACATATAACTATAATTTTTAAGCAAACAACAATTAGTGTCTGTGGTATTATAGAGTCCCGTACAGAGGAATGCGCAACGCTGCCTAAAATGATACCATCTTCTTTGTTTCTGGCACCCATAATTTTTGCTGTAACTTTGAGTGACTTCAACCGAGTTACACAATAAATTAATATGGAGTGAATTGAAAACCCACTGTTTCGTAGCTTATAGCACTTTATTCTTGATACTATTCCATGTAATTTATTTTACATTGTTACAAAAAAGCATAATAAACTGAATACAGTGTCTTGTTTCGACGATTGAAATATTTCGCCATGTTATTAACTAACTAATACATTTCTTGCATGTTCTCCGAAAGAAGAATATTTGTTTACTTTGCACGATAGGTAGCCATCTGACTGTTCGATAGGTAGATTTGGGTTCACTCTGTGCGAGCCTTTAAAACATAAACAAGGCCTTTGGCAACAAGTAGCCGCTAGCCGGCGCTACTATCGGCCAATAGGCTTCCAGTAATCGATACATGAACTTTGCGTGCACCTATGGGTAAAGTAAAATTCAATCGGAAATTCTGGTTGGTTCTAATTCGTATTCGTAATTCGTATTCCGGCTGATTTCCCGAAAAAGCTTAATTGTGTAGTATCTCGATCAGAAGCACATAACAGAAATATTTCAAAACTATATCTCGGATTGTTACTTGTTATAAATTTCTGTTATTTTAACTACTAACGAGACCTAATTTGTAAAGCAATATGTTACAAAAATTGTGTTCTGTTATAATCTTGTTATTTCATTCTGATCGGGATTCCGGCGCCAATAACACAACTAATTCTAATTACAATCGGTTGCATCGCTGGAGCTGAAATACTAACTACAACTACTTCAAGAAATAAACATTGAGTGCGTACCCTGGAGCAAATTGGTACACACGAATTTGTGGCAAGTTAATACATATATATATATATATATATATATATATATATATATATATATATATATATATATATATATATATATATATATATATATATATATATATATATATATATATATATATATATATATATATATATATATATATATATATATATATATATATATATATATATATATATATATATATATATATATATATATATATATATATATATATATATATATTAACTGAATTCAACATTTTGTCGTCGATACGGTAATTCCAAAGATAGAATCAAATAATGAGTTATTGCTCAAAAATTATAAATTTGATTCCAATTTATCAGTATGGCAAATGACATAACACGGAATCTTGCTTTCAAACAACGGTCCTGCGGGGAACTGCCAAATTCCTAGCGTCAGCGATAAGATTTTTTTCATAATTCGAAGTAGCGTACTGTGTCTCCAACTTTTAACTCAAACAATTTGAAATTCTATTAGATCTTCGCCTGTCAAATGCATTAGCATCGATGCGATGAGCTGAAGCGACAATAATGCAATGTAATGTTCAGATGTGCCCTTTTGAATATCATCGATGTATTTCCCAAATCAGTCTTCGAATTGTTATATTTGTTTGTCTGTGCTTAGAACGAGCCAAAGCATCATCAGGTGTTCGCCATGGCCTAAAACGGGTCTTAATCATAGGTAGGTTAAACAGTGGAACGTTCGAAAATTTTTGAACGTTACGTTCGCTGCTTACCAAATTGGTCATCAAATCCACATCCATGTATCCACAGTTTGCATAAAATTGTCGAAGTAAGTCAAAAACTATTGCAACGAATTAACAAAAGTTGCTATCCTAGAATTATAGGACATTTCCACATTGTTCGACGCGGAATACTTCTAGTAAATTTATAATAAACGTCTTGAAACAAGCAATTTCATTGTCCAACAATAAATTATAAAGTTAATTAACATTTCGTGTTACTGTTTCTAAGATCAATATTAGAAATGTTAAAATGTATTAAAAATATCATTTTTATAAGTTAAGTACAACCACCCAACCCCGTCTACTCCCGCCCTCCCCTTATTTACAGACTAAGTGAATTGAATTCCAAGTGCATTCACGTTCATGCATTTCACTATACTGCCTATGATCGCAAATCAGTCCCATGAAGATAGGAAATCCCATAGAAAACGGGGCAAATAAGCGATCTTGGGTAGTATACAGTCGTGATTCGCTGGTTGGGCCACAGCCTTGTCCAACTAACGAATTTGATTCGCTAGTTGGACCGACTGACAAATGTCAAAAACTCTCCAAAGGAGATGTTGGCAGTTTAAATGCATCTGTTATTATCTCTAAATATTGTCAGATTGATTGTCAAAGTAAATTTGGCACGAGATTTTGACGTTCAGATGCTTTTTAGTTGGACAATGGTCCAACTAGCGGAGGTCCAACTAAAAAGCGGTCCAGTTAAAAAATGTCCAACCAGCGAATCACGACTGTACACCACAACACAATATTATCCCTCGAAAATATGATGAACCACCAGATGAAATGAGATGGTGATGATGTAACAGGTGTGATCTGTGTCCTGCCATGCGTACCTATTAGCAATTAAATCCAGCGTTTTTGAACTAAGCGCTGCAGAGTGTGTGATAAACCGTTATCGTTGTGATCTTCTTTTTACTACTGGTCCTGAATTAAAAACTTTGCGCGAGAAAAATACACGCATTTTCTTTCTTCTCGAATCTTAGTTTCCAGAGTCCCCATAATCATCACCATTTGTTCGCAGCGATTTTCGATTTTCGTTGGACACTATCATTAGCTTTCGTATTGGCCTCCACGTATAAAAAATATTCGGGCTTTTACAAGCTGCAAAGCCAATGAAATTCCGCTTCTTGCTAGCATCCCATCAATCGGATCCTGGGACACATCATGCCCAGCTTGACATAATGCTACATCTTCCAGTTCAATCCAAGCTGCTTAGATGCACTAATTTTTACTTACACGCAGAAAACATACAGCATCATAAAAACTGTGGGTAATTGAATACAAACAAATACTGTTCATTTATCAAACGACAAAATAATTGGTGTGAATCGAAGTTTGAAAGTATATTTTCATTAAAGTTACAATAAACTTTTAATTTCAATAATTGTTTTAATTTATGTAAACTTTAAAAAAATGTTATATAAATTAAATCAAATAATTTATTGTCTCACAACCGATAGTTTTATTTATTGAGCTCAATCCATAATTTTATTTAAAATAAAAATCTTTCACGAGTCGAATCAAAATTCACGCAGAACACTTCTGCATAACATTTATCGCGAAATCCTATTTTTTACATTTTCCTTTGTTTTGCCTCCTTGCTACGAATAGCAACGTTGGCGTCGGTTGGAAGAAGTTACCAAATATAGACACTCGCTGTAAACCGAAACGATAAGTTTCCATTTCCCAACCTGTTTACCAACCGCCGGTGCGGTGTCGTGTTATGATGACGGTTAGTAAATTGCTTATACCCACGCCCGGTGCTGATAGTCTTAGACTTTGCGAAAGCGACGCACAGCTCAAAAGTACCTAAATTTAATTTAAAAGAACTTATTCTGTAGGTTATTTTATGGTTGCGTGTAGATTAGGATTGTCGCTGGTGTTCCCATTGTTTTCGCCTCAGAACAAAGAGAATAGGGAAAGAGACGAATAGTGTGAAGCCAAAAATACCTTATTGAGCAGACCAATCGTGCAATGTAAATAAACATTACTCATGCCTGAGTTGGGGAGATAAGTATTGTAAATCTATCAAAAAAGAAATTTGAATTTTCGTCAGAATTTAGTGCAATCGTGATTGTAAGGTGCATTCTAGAGTCTATGTATGAGTAAAACCAAGCTTTAGAATTATTTCATCTCTTTGTTTCAAAATGCACATCGTTTGATAAACAAATCCAACGATCGACAAAAGGTTCGTTTTCAAAATATAATAGGAGTCATTTAAAGTGCTGCCTTTGGAAACGGTTGCCAAATTCTAGTGTTGAAATCATCGTAAAGGGAGTGTTGCCGTTTTGACTGATTTTCACTCTGCGTCTCTTTCACTATTCTCTTTGCCTCAGAACATGTTTGTTTTGCTTTCGGTATATATCTGTCAAAGTACCGAAAGTCTCTTTAGTAAAAGTCTTTGGCCCCCACCTTTTGTACACGCAGAAAAATATGGTCTGCTTGTAACCACAAACCGTTTAGTAGAACCACCGACAAACTGACATGACACTGTATTTTCAAATTTGGCAAGATATTATTAGAGAGTCAATGCAAAATTTTGTAACTCGTACTGTCAAACGGACGTTCGTTTGACAGTACGAGTTACGAAATTTTCAGTCAACTCTTTAATAATCATCGAAGCTACTCTATGTAACTAGAGATCCTCCAGTAGAAGTTTGGACAAGAGAAAATAGACAACCACAGTTTCAAGGAACTTGGCTCAAAGAAGTTGGACTATACTTGAAATAGTTAAAGGAAACTATAACTTTCTAGTTTTGTTGAACATTTGATAAACAGCTGAATAAATTTTGTAAACATATATATAAACAATATTTGACAAAATATGAGGTAAATCAGGACAAATGACATACACTGCATTTTCGGCGAAAGATCTACGGTCCGATCGTAAATTGTTTCATTCTCGGAAATGGAATAGTTTATTAATCAATGTGATAATAAATCTCGAAGTTGTTGTAACGGCATTTAATTAGCAAGGCACTAGAAGGTGAAGTATATTTTTCAATATTATGAGCCATAGTACTTAAGGGCAGAGCTGCAAATTTTCAACAGTTTGTTTTGAACTTGAAGGAGGAAAAATTCTCAAATCATGCCCTACTATGTTCAATTCGCAGTTGTTCGTTTCCATTATTCATTCAAACAGCCGACCTGCTCAATCATTTTCCATTCATTTTCAATTTCATTGACCCTGTGAATATCTCTTTACTGGGGTATTGACTAGGTTTTTCAAGCAAAACTACTCTGAACATAGTTCTTACTGTTCATGTAAGCTAGAAAACGCAAAACATTACGACATTTAACCTAAACTGGCCTCTACAGAGCAGATGACAGCTTTGGTTGGTGAATGAAAAAGCATCAATTTGAAATGAAGACGTACGATTCAGTTATGAAAATCCCGCCAACTTGAAAGTGAATGATTGAGGGAGGCTTTGAATTTGAATCATGGTTGGGTTTGATTGAGCTGAAAGTTGGCATTTGAAAATGAAAATTTGCACCACTGCTCAAGGGAGAGCAAGAAGTTGAAGGAAGAAAGTTTAGAAAAGCGTGGAATAGGGTCATTTGAGCAAGCTTAATTTCCCGGCGACTTAACCTTTTGCATGCTACCGCAGCAGTTAGGATCTTTTGGCACTAGAATGCAAATCACCTGAGTTTGCGGCATGTCCGGACGAGCATAAAGTAACTTGTTACTTCATGCTGTCGGAACCGACTTGAAGTTGATTCAATTTTTTTCGATTCACTTTTCATGGAGTCAACCAGAGAACAAAGCCAGTTAATACCGCAATATTGTCTGTGCTTTTCCAAAGGAGACAGGACGATTATTTTTCGTCGCAGCAAGATTTGCAGCGCTATTCGGCGCACGATTCGTCGCAATGTATTTCTTCTGGGATGACACTTTAATAAAAGGTGATGCAATTTTGTGTAAAAACCTTATTGTAAACAAAACATACGAAAACCTGAAACTTTAGAAGCACAGTTTTAGTCAGTTTTATTGAGAAATTCAGTTAAAGTAAATAATTAGCATACATTAAACTTGGGTAATACATATTTTTCGACGTTTTTCAGCATTTATTATCAAATGCGCCAATTCAATTCGTAGCCTCAAAATGATTAAACGACTCGTTTCCAATGAAACGTACAATACTTTCTACTTAAAACGTTAATATACGATGCTCCGCTGATTGAAATTCGAAAAACTTCTGCTCGTTTGAATAGGTCTTGTCCAGACTTTTACTAGAGGATATTAGTGTTCTTTTACAAAAGACAAGTTAAGTAATGATGTGTAACTCATTATACAGATGGAGCTACTCTGCCGAGTTTAAATTATTTGCCAAAAGTTTTCACTGAAATCGTTCTAGTTGTCATGTCAGTTTATAGGTGGTTAAACTTCAAATTAGTAAAATGCAGAGTTTATTTATTAGTAAAATGCAGAGTTTATTCATTTCAGTCTTGTTTATTCTGCTATGATTTTTATGCATTCTGCAAGACTGAAAACGTCCAATGCATAAAACTTACAGCAGAATAAACGAGAGGCAAACAGAAAAATGATGTGACACCTGCTATGAAACAAATTCACAGATAAGGGACCATCCATAAATGACGTAGCATTTTTTGAGCGATTTTTAATACCGCCCTCCCCCATCGTAGCATTTCGTCACAAACTTCTAAATACCCCCTGGTAATTACGTAGCTTGACGGTAACTCTACCCCCCTTGTCACCGCAATTTTTTTTTAAAATAAAAAAACGATGTTAGTTATTCCCCTTTAAAAAAGCTACGTAGCATGACAAGACCCCCTACCCCCTGTCGTCACACTTCATCACAAAATACAAAACTCCCTCTCCCCCATATAATGCTACGTCATTTATGGATGGTCCCTAATGTTTATGTGCTACTACAAATTGTAAAAAAAAACCTGTGTGAAATCAATATATGCAATATAACGAAATTTTTCGATGTAAATTTTCGACTGTTATTGTTATGAAATGAAAGAGTTTGTATATACCGCACAAAGAAATAAAACAAATTTAAAATTCAGTACAGGTTTAGACAATTTGTGCATTCTAATTAGTGAAAATACATCATCCAAGATTGCCCTAATAAACAACGTATGATTTAAGAGCGTAACGACCTGTTCAGTGTATCATCCAAACAATAATGGCGATTTCGCTTGATCCCGAAACTGAATCAGGTTCTAACCCCAACCGCTGTCAGTTCATACATTTTGACAGTAGTTGGGGTTAGAAACTGACTCAGTTTCGCTTCAAACGAAAACCACATAAGTGGAATCGTTGCACTATAACCCATAATAGTTCGCGTATAATTTGTTTTCCTTAGGGTGGCCATTGTTTTGCTAGGTAAAAGAAATAAAAATGATTAGTCGCTATAAAACGGCGATAATGGATTATATCCAAGAATCAAAACAATGACGTTCCTACACTGATTTCAGCAACAATCTTAATCTAGTGTTCTGTATCTACCACGCTTTCTCAAGTTATTTTGTCTGCTAGTTTTGGCGACCAGGAATATTGTGTGAACAGCGAGTGACTTGTAGTTTTAGTGAATGCTTGATGAATTCTTTTTTCGAAATATTTTGCAAAATATTCGATCATGCATTTCTGAAACGCATTCATTTACATTACTGAGCCTGGCTACGTGTATTTCCTTGCACTAGAGAGGATATATTCGAGAATGCAGTTATTCCCCGTTTCGTCTGTAGATAGACTTTCGAGCGAATTTTTTAAGCAGCAAAATGAATATCCTAACATCAAACTGCACGGGGGACAGCTAATATACAAACCGAATACCGAAACCGAAACGAATGAGAGGAACTCGAAACGCCTCCAATAACTAATTTAGTTATAGGTTTCGTGTCCTTTACGCGCAAAGTTATTTAAAACAATTTTCTCCTTAGTGGAGAAAAGATAGTTTTTTGCCCAAAATTTTTTCTCCACCTGCTTACTGCATTGGCCTGCTAAGCCAAACCAAGTTTCGGTTCGTTAATTCTCATCAGCTTAAACAGAACTTCTTTTTTTACGGGACATCACGTAGGACTAGAGGTTTGCTCAGAAACACAAATAGTGTTTTCGTTTTTTGGAGCTAGCGTCAATCCGGCAACTAATCGAAAATATGTATTACCCAAATTCAATGTGTGCTAATTGGGTCATTAAGCTATATATAGTTTTCCGTTCTATTCGATAAATTTTAGGTCCAATATCCATAACATAACATTATTAAAAAAATCGTTGTAATACGTAAAAACGATTTTTTTTTGTTTTGCAAAATAAATCGTATGTAACCTTGCAACCATACATAGGAAAACTGCGGATGTTTACATCTAGCCTATCAAGACAACACCCAAAATGAAAAAAAACTATGCATTGGATGGTGTTTATGTCCAAAGAGAATACAGCGCAAATTCGTTAGTTGGGTCACGACTGCGCCCCAACTAGCGAATCGTATCCGTTAATTGGGGTAACTGACAGCTGACAAAAATTATCCAAGGGAAACGCTGATTTTTTGTTTTCTTTCATAAAAAACAAGCAAAAATATTTTACAATTCACAAAAGTTGGCTGTTTCCTTCCAGTTTAAAGTTGTTTTTTGCGACAAAGTATGTCATTAGTGTTCTTTTTGCCATCAATTATTTGTTGATAAATTCCTTCACATAAAACAGGAAATGGATACACCGTCGGGAAAAAGCCGATAAAGCACAAACATACTACGTTGCCACTAGCTAAAAAAGATTGGATAATGTGATTGAATACATCAGAGATGACCTTCAAAAGTTATTGAACTAACGTCTCTGCGACACAAACTAATTGATGCTGACTGGAAGAAGCGAAATATTTAACACATTTATTTCACTAAAATCATTCCGAAATATGAATTCAAAAAATAAAATTCCATTGAATTTAAAAGTATGATTTTTTCTGGATCGCCATAGAAATCAACCAATGAACCCCTTGAAATCAATGACATTCAAACGTCAA
This sequence comes from Topomyia yanbarensis, assembly GCF_030247195.1. Classification (NCBI taxonomy): domain Eukaryota; kingdom Metazoa; phylum Arthropoda; class Insecta; order Diptera; family Culicidae; genus Topomyia; species Topomyia yanbarensis. The sequence goes on from NC_080671.1 coordinate 283,724,727, forward strand.
TCAGTTTTTGACTTTCAGTTTTGACATAAGAGTGTCTTTTAGTTGGGGCATGCCCCAACTAGCGAACATCCAACTAACGAACAGCCCAACTAGCGAACACCCAACTAACGAATTTGCGCTGTATAGGGAAAGAGACGAATAGTGTGAAGCCAAAAATACCGTATTAAGCAGACCAATCGTGCAATGTAAATAAACATTACTCATGCCTGAGTTGGAGGAGATAAGTATTGTACATCTATTAAAAAAGAAATTTCAATTTTCGTCAGAATTTGATTCAATCGTGATTGTGAGGTGCATTCTAGAGTATATGTATGAGTAAAAACAAGCTTTAGAATTATTTCATCTCTTTGTTTCGAAATGCGCATCGTTTGATAAACAAATCCAACGATCGACATACGGTTTGTTTTCAAAATATAATAGGAGTCATTTAAAGTGCTGCTTGTGGAAGCGGTTGCCAAAATTCTAGTGTTGAAATCACCATAAAGGGAGTGTTACCGTTTTGACTGATTTTCACTCTTCGTCTCTTTCCCTATTCTCTTTGTTTATGTCAAATAAAAATAACCCTGCGGAAAACCAGGAAAACATGTATTATTTTTTCCGACAGGGCATCATTTGTCGTGAAATTCGATATGTCAAATGCTTCTGATAGTGTTAAATCCAGACTGTCAACATATTTCTTTATTTTAAATTTTAATATTATTTTTACATTTCCTGAGTTGGAAAAAAACATTGTTGCAATTACGAAAATCAGCTTTATCGATGTATGTAATAAAAAATGATTTTTTTTTCTCTCATTTAATGACCTAATTGGGTAAGTTAACCTTATTTGTCAATTGAACGTATATTTTGATTACAACCAAAGAGAATAGGAAAAGAGACGAATAGTGTGAAGCCAAAAATACCTTATTGAGCAGACCAATCGTGCAATGTAAATAAACATTACTCGTGCCTGAGTTGGAGGAGATAAGTATTGTAAATCTATCAAAAAAAATTTGAATTTTCGTCAGAATTTAGTGCAATCGTGATTGTAAGGTGCATTCTAGAGTCTATGTATGAGTAAAAACAAGTTTTAGAATTATTTCATCTCTTTGTTTCGAAATGCACATCGTTTGATAAACAAATCCAACGATCGACAAAAGGTTTGTTTTCAAAATATAATAGGAGTCATTTAAAGTGCTGCCTTTGGAAACGGTTGCCAAATTCTAGTGTTGAAATCATCGTAAAGGGAGTGTTGCCGTTTTGACTGATTTTCACTCTGCGTCTCTTTCACTATTCTCTTTGATTAGAACCATGTTTTCATACAAAATGGTAACAGATTTTTTTAAAGTGTCATTCATTGAGAAAAGTACACCGAGGAAAAATAACTATTGAAATTCATAAGAACTACTTATGATTTTTCGCCACAAGTTTCCCGTTTGAATATCATGTTTCACTTATGGCTGGAGGAAAAATTGATTATTAATTTCATTAGCGGTACTTATGAAATTTTTAAACTATTCTCATGAGTTGCATATGATTTTACTTACGTATATCATAGTATTCAAATATGACTTTTATATGTTAGTTGTTATGAAATTAATAATTATATTACATAAAATGGCCTCGAAAAAAGGCATATATCATCTATTTTTATTTGTTTTAAATAAATATTTAAGGAAAATTGAAATTATTTTACATATTGTTATTTTTCTGGGTCCAAGATTTCCTAGAGAAAACCCGATACTTCGAAAAACGCTGGCAATTGATTGTGGGGTAGCTATACTTCTGCTGTGTCTATTTGTGGAACTGCAAAATATATTATTTTTTTATTCAAAAAGAAATAAAAACAGAGAAGAAATACTTACATTTATTCTACCAACTTGAACATAATATTGAAACTGGTGCCAACAATGTTCTCTACTTACATTTTTACACAAATCCATCTGGTAAACTAATGAAATTTTCACAATAATACGATTATGAAAATCATAAAATACATTAACAGATTTCATTAGGACGACTCATGACATTCTTACATATAACTTATGGAATGCATAAACGTCTAATGAAATCAAAATTGCACAGGTTCATAAGTTGTGACTTATGGAATTCTTAAGTACTTTTTCCTCAGTGTATTGCGACGAATCGTGCGCCGAATAACGCTACGAATATTGCTGACGAAAAATCATCGCGTCTCCTTTGGACAATTGGGTTTTACACCAACCAACATAACCTGAGAATATGAGCCGGATGAATTTCGTTTGACGCTAAGAGAAGAGAAGACAATCGCGTAGCCAATTTGATCCAGTCCTAACCAGCATCTGATTGGTCGTTTGCCAGTCAAGAGCGTTCATAATATTTTCAAACGGGATGAAAAACAGTGCTGCTGAATCTATTTTGGCTACTTTTCATACACATGAACAATTCATGCAAATTGAATAAATACCCTGAACGACGATATAACTACGTGTATTGTTAAGAGAGACACGAATAAACATAAAATTTAATTGTTAAATACAGCTACTAATGTGAATTCTTGACAGAGGGTCGATATTTGAGGAACAATTATTTTCAGCAATTGTGAAAAACATGCAAATGGAATCTGGCAACGATGGATGCTTATTGTCTTTAAAATTACGACAGGGCCTGGTAGATAAAATTAAGAAGAGCAACAGGCCTGTTGTCTCTTCTGGGAGCCCATCTACCGATCGGGTCCCATTCACCGATCATTTTGACGCGAAAATCGTTATATTTCGAATATTAAATGGAGTTAAGAAATTAGAATAAAAGCGAAACATGGAAGCAGTACTTACAACATGAATATGACATAAACTTTCAGTGTGCATCTCTTATTATTCCGCCAAATCGATTTCTGAAATATCATGGGGTCCCCCCTAGGGGCAGATCACTCTAGAAATGTATAACAAATTTGCATCAAATTAGAAAAAAATGCATTTAATTTCCATTTTTGCATCAACTTTGCACTCCCTCGCAGAAAAGTTTGTTTAACAAACGTCCTACGCTGATTCACTTTGTTCGACGTTTTGTTGAATGTAGGGCTAATTTTTTGTAGGGTTTTGACGTCCTACACGCAACGCAAAATATATTGCACGCAACGCAACATACATTACGAATTTCTATTTTGATGGAAAGAAATGCATTTAATTTAGCTGATTTTTAAAAATGCATCACAAGTGATCTGCCCCTAGGGTCCCCCCATTGAAAAAAAGTTTTGAGTTCCGGCTTATATGGGAATTTCATGTGTGACCGGACGGTTTAGTCTATATTTCCGGACCCATATAAGCGATCCGTACGTAATTTTAGAGACATCTGTGGCGATATTATAGCTATCATTTGGGATAAAGTTTGTGAAAATCGGCCCAACCATTTCCGGGAAACTGATGTGAGTTCGTAAATTTTGAAAGATGGCCGCTTTTCCCGGGCACTTCCGGAACCGTCTATGGTGGTCAATGTAGTCAACGAAGGTTTGGTTGGCCATCGGTGACCTAGAACAGCAAATTTAAGTTGTTTGAGAGACATTTGAGCGAAATTTTTACCCTTCTTTGCTTTCATCGGAGTACAGGGCAGGAAATATTCGAACCGAACCTATGTTCGAATACTTTCAAAGCACGAAGCTTTGCGTTATTGGTTCGTATACACAAGCTTCGCATCACAATCGCTTACCATCGTAATTGCGGACATTTGGGCGATACTTTTGCATGCTCTTCGGCGAGGACAAATGAAGCTTCTTGTTCATTTCATTGATGTTCGGAAAGATATGTAAAAGCTTTTGCGTAGTTTTCGACGAACACGAGCTAAGCTCTTGGTTCGTGTGATCGATATTTTTGAAACATTTACATGGAGCTTCGAAACGATATTCGCGAACACAGAAAATAAGATTACCTCGAAGTATTTCAGAATCACGAACATCGAAAGATTATATCAATTTAGCATCGCGAGGGCCATCGTTAACATGTTCGCCGGACGATATTAGTTTTCTTTATTCAAATACCTACCTACTAGCTATGCAAAAAAAGTATATTCTAGACAGAGGCCTTGTATTAAGAATGGAATAGGTGAAAAATAATTGTGACAATGTGTAGCTTATGAATGCTGGGGTTAACTGAAAAGTGACGTAACAAGTTTATTTAAGATACCCTACTGATATATTACCAGTAGGGATAAAATCAAGATTTCGCTACAGGGCGGGGATAAATTTTCAAATGAAATAAATTAGGGCTAGAAAATGAAGTTAAATGCAATGTACACAACGTATTGAGTGGCTCGCTTATCTTAGTCATGTTCCTATAGTCACCTACCAGTTATGTCAGTTTCTTGAGGATAAAGATATCGATATCCATTCAAAGGAAAAAATCGATTATCAGTTAAATAAATAACGTCATGATGTGTATGATTAATCCTAGAAATAAATAGGGAATGTCAATAAACTCGACCATTCCCGATTCATATTTGGCAGTTCTGGTCGTTTTGTAAATCTTGTTTTCGACTAACAGTAAAACCATTTTGATTCAGAAGTATGTTTTAGAAGGGCGCATGTTTTTTCGTGCACTTATTTAAAAAAAACGCATTGAATCCATCTACCAGTGTGATGAGACATTTTTGCCTTTCTCATATAGAAAGGTTATGCAATCACTCTGAAAAACGTTAACCCAATCCCGGCCCGGAGGGCCGAGTGTCATATCCCATTCGACTCAGTTCGTCGAGATCGGAAAAAGTCTGTATGTGTGTGTGTATGTATGTATGTGTGTGTGTGTGTATGTGTGTGTGTGTATGTGTGTGTATGTGTGTGTGTGTATGTATGGCACATTTTTGCCTTTCTCATATAGAAAGGTTATGCAATCACTCTGAAAAACGTCAACCTAATCCTGGCCAAATTTTTTTTCGACTCTCATAAGGTTTCTGGATTTTAACAGGGGCGTAGTTGATTGTTTACGGAGAGGGGTTACACCCCCCCCCCCTCTACTGTTCACTTCCCTCCTTTAAAAATCTCCTTAAATCACCCCTCAGACCACCACCCCATCCAGCCCTCATACCCCTCCCTTTCAACCCCATCATCTTTAAACCACCACTATATCACAAAGCATACCAATTTAAGCTCGGGAGTCGTTCGTTCATGGGACTTTCGCCCTCCTCACATACCCACCCCCGCATGACAAAATGAGTTAGCAAGCAGATAACATTGATCTAATGCTGATTAGGCTAATGGAGTATTATATTTTTTTATTTCAAGTGTTTCACCGTCAACTCAAGTTCGTGGCTGGCATGCCATTGTGTATAAGTGCAAAGTGTACTAAGAATGTAATGGACATTTCCACAATTATGTTGAACATAAAAAGCCTCCGTGCCATAGTTTAGAGAAATGAGAAAGGCACAATTGCACCGCTAGGTGGATTAAAACAGGTTTTTATAACTGTTTTCGAATATTATATCGGTTGAGAACTTTTAGAACATGATATTTCGAGAAATTTTGAAAGTGAAATTCAATCAGTTGTAAAGTTATAGAAAATAGCCTTTTAAAATGAACGGACAATTGAATTATTACTAATACTTTATGAATACATTATCTAAGTTCTTTATTCAATGCAATATGTATGCAAAAAGTTAAAAACTGGATTTCCCTTGAGAACTGGGCCAAAAAATCGAAAAAAATGTGTTGGCGATCCGAGAACTAGAACAGAAATTGTAACTCTTGGACCTCTGAAGTGCATGCGTACAAAATGCTATAGTCTAATGTTTGTTTTCATTCATTTCATTTAATAATTTTCAGTTGAGCAATTCTGTCGTAAACTGCATTGTGGAGCGAGGGTCATAACTTCCTAAATTTAAGTGTTCCCATTAATTTAGTACACTCTCTTTAACATAAACTACTCTAACGAATGAACGAATGGGAGTAGGTTCGATAAATTTTGAAAGAAGCCGTTAAATCAACCACTTAAGGGATTACACCACCGCAAAATTAAAAAAAAAATCGAAATTGATCTTGATTGATTTTATTATTCCATATCAACATTTGAATAGGGCTAATAAGATTTGTGAACAAACTTTTGTTTTGCTGATTTCTCTTATGTGGTTTTTGTTTGAGGCGAAACTGAGTCAGTTCCTAACCCCAACTGCTGTCAAAATGTATGAACTGACAGCGGTTGGGGTTAGAACCTGACTCAGTTTCAGGTTCAAGCGAAATCGCCATTAATTTGTTATCATTTCAACACAGAAAACATTTGAAATCGATTCTACCAAGGGCAAAGATGTTGATTCATGTGTATTTTTCATAAAATTCAACTCTGTAGCGGAAAAATGAGCGAAATAAGTTTGTTTACAAAAGTCTCATTAGCCCTTTTGAAGAATTACTATTGTATTGATCTAAAATATGGGTCTTCAATATAATATATCAAAATATGGAATGCGGCAAAAAGCGAATAATAATGGAAAGACAGTATTCGAAAAAGTTCGAGTTTAGAACGACTTTCATTCTACTTGGAGTTATTTATTTCGCTTCTCATTTTCCGAGATTTCCCTTACATAAAGCATTTCGGCTATAACTGAGTCAAAAAAAAATACAGGGGGCCCTAAGTATTTCTTTCATTTATTTTTTATTAGTAAAAGTCAAATAAGGAAAGATTACATCATAGAGAAGATAAACCAAATTTTGTCCTTTTCAGAATTGTTTTTGGATTTCCAACAAAAAAAAAATCACTAGAACATTGTAAGTTTTTTGCGTTTCTCCATCAGTAATTAGTTAACAAATACAATACAAACAATTTGGAATATCCTTTTCATTATTTATAACAAAACACATGTACAGGAGTCAGGAAATAAATTTCATAAAAGTGGAACATGTAATAAGTTTAACACTTCATTTATTAAGTGAACAGATTCTGTCGAAAATGTTTGAAAATAAATATTTTGTCTCTTGTGATTAGGTAATCAACCAATAAACTTATAAAACAATATTATAAAAATCATTTGGAAGCTTTCCTCTTGGTTTGGTACAGGTGCCTGGAATGCAACATTATAATTCAACTAATGACAATAATAATGGATTCAAGTATGTAGGTACTAGGTTAATAAATTCATTTGGTAAAATTAAAAATAACGTTTAACACACAAATCATCGCATATTATTGAGTGAATATGACTAGCCGATTTAGGAATGTTGCGCAAGAACGTTAGAAATCGCAACAAGTTGAAAACAAAGGCCAATGGACTACGCCTAACTACCCCTCAGTGGATGCAAATAACTGAAGTTCGCCGTCTAACTGAACTCAGACGTCAGCTGTGAGATTCCATCCGAAAATTGTTCTTTTTAGGAAGAATTTGTTTTAGATAGGTAGATTATTAAGAGAGGGGTAATGGTTTTAGCGTTAAAAAACACTATTTGCGATTTTTTTTTAGAAATTTGGGCGAAGAGAATTGATCAAAACTTTTGTACATTATATTGTATCATTTCATCCAAAAGAGTCATTTCACAAAAAAAATAAATTTCACGCTGAAACCCTTACCCCCTTAAACATACTTTATACATCTTCACCTAAACTCCTTGGCAGGGAAAATATACTCCGATTGAAGAAGAAAAGACGAGTTTGCAATCAAAGTAGCTAGTAAACATAATTGTATTCCGAAAAAAAGAATTTGAATTTCACTACCAATACGCTCATTCAAACTCGTGGCTCATAAATTGGTAAGGTATGCGACGCACCTAATCCCTAAATCCTAAATTATAATCTTAAAATAATCCATTTTATTTATACTCAAAATAAGATTTACAGTTTATGCTTTTAAGACAGATAGTCACGTAGCGAACATGTTCGCGGTGGCCTCATGATGCTGATGCTTGAAGCGATATAAAACTTCGATGTTCGCGATTCTCAAATAAACGAGGTATTCGCTTTATATGTGTTCACCGAATATCGCTTCGAAACTCTGTGGAAATGTTCCAAAAACGCAAAAACCACGAGCCACGAGCTTACCTCGTGTTCGACGATGTGTGCTTCTAAGGTTAATGTGAACTTTTTCGAACATTGTAAAGAGCGAACTAGATGCGAAGCTCGCTTCGTCCGAGCAGAGATAAGTTTTACCCCTAAATGTTCGCAGCGATTGTGTCAAACTCATCGATTGCATGTGGTATGCTTGAGAAGGTGCTTCGTGAAGCTTCGAACAGCAATCAATTCATTTTTCGAACTTTTCCTGCCCTGTCGGAGTATCGGTTTGAATCGCAATTTGCTATGTGATCGCACTCCACAACCTGTAACTCCGGAACCGGAAGTCGGATCGGGATGAAATTAAATAGCCATTTACGAAGACGCAATACCTTTCATTTGAGACCAAGTTTAGTTGAATCGGTCTAGCCATCTCCGAGAAACCGATGTGACTGTTATTCTGAATTTAGATACTTCCGCCGAGGCTTCCGGAATCGATGATGGTGGCCAATGTGGCCAAATAGACTTTGAATGGATGTTAGTGACCTAATACTACAAATCGAAGCAGTTGTGGTCATATTTTGGAAAAAATTTCACCATTATACATTCATTGCAGAATTTATTAAAATCGACATTTTCTGCGTGTTCGTACTCATCACCCTGTAATTCCGGAACCGGAAGTCGGATTCATTAGAAATTCAATAGCAGTCTATGGGAACGTTACACCTTTCATTTGAGACAAAGTTTGTCAAAATCGGTTCAGCCATCTCTGAGAAAAATGAGTGAAAAAAATGGTCACATACACACACACAGACGCACATACACACACATACATACTTACACACATACATACACACAGAGTCATTTGCCGAACTCGACGAACTGAATCGAATGGTAAATGTCACTCGGCCCTCCGGGTCTCCGTTAAAAAGTCGGTTTTCAGAGCAATTGCAATACCTTTCTATTGAGAAAGGCAAAAAGGTGCGAAATCGGCAAAGTCCCAAAAAGTCGATTTTTATAAAAAAAATTTCGATATTACATAAAATCTCGACGTTTCATGCATTTTAAAGATGTTTGGCATCAAAAATACGAATTCGATTTCTGAAATTTCATTCAGAAACCTGTTGTCGTCTCTTCTCTTAGGGCGAAACGTCTTTCTTGCTCTTCCCACAGTTTATAAAGAACAGTTGCGCAAAGACTGAAGCAAATCTACCTATTGAACACTCAAAATGTCTACCTATCGGACACGAAGAATAACAATGCTCGAATGCGTGGGGAGTATCGTTATTATGTGATTATAATTATGAGAAAAAATTCAATGATGTAATATTAACATTTAAATAATGTTAATATTTTGCTTAATGACAATTATTAAAAAATATATGTTCACTGATATTCAAATTTGGCACTATTTTAAACACCGGAACAGCTCTTCCACCGACAGTGGAAATATGAAGGTATTTCTCATAGTTAAAGTGCAGCTAAAATTTTGACAAATTTGTGTATGCATTCCACTTATGTACCTGTTTCAAATTTATCTTACGCTGCAAATTCGACTGTTTTTTGTCACACCCCAATCAGACGGCAAGCGGCAAAAATCAATGCATTTCGTTCTTAGTTGCGGATCAGTTGAGAACCGGAAAAAGCTTAAATTCTTTATACGATGTTATTTATCGTACTGATTTTTACAAAATACAACTAAACACTTAATTTTAAATTTTTAAATGCGCAAAGTTAACTTCTAACTGAAGCGTTCGGGTGAAGTCATTTGAAATTTAACTAAAAATAAAAGGTTGCCAAAATTTAAAAAGACCAATGATTGGTCCAATGTTGCCAATCCTCTTTACGCAACTCTACTATTAAAAACTCTGGCTCTTCCTAATTTTCTCGACTAGACCCTGCCGTAAATCTAATGACAACAAGTGGTCATTGCTGCCAGATTACTTTAAATTTTAATTTAATTAATTGCTGAAAATAATTGTGTCTCAAAAATCGCACCTCTACCAAGAATTCACAATGCGAGCTGCAATTAAAAATTTAATTTAATTATTTTTGATGTCTCTCTTAACAATACACGTAGCTATATCGTCATTCAGGACTAGTAGCCAGAATAGATTCAGCAGCACTGTTTTCCATCCCGTTTGTAAATATAATGAACGCTCTTGACTGGCAAAACGACCAATCAGAAGCTGGTTCAATATTGAGGTTAGGACTGGATCAAATTAGCTACGTGATTGTCTTCTCTTCTCTTAGGAAACGTCAAGTAAACTTTTGTCTACAGACAGGGTGGCCAGGCCTACAGATTTATCGGTAATCCTACCGATTTTGGTCTTCCCTACCGATTCACAGACGACCAAGGCAAAACTACCGATATTTTGTTATCCCTACCGAAAATTACCGATTTTTATTGATTTTGGACACATCCTACTCAACATTCATTTTTTGGGTTGGATTTGGTCTGAGATCTGTGTTTTCAGTATATTGCAATTCTATGTCCACACTACGTTTTTGGGACAACAACCCGGCCTACCGATAAACTTTTAGTGACCCTACCGATATTAAGGAATTCTATCTGGCCACCCTGTCTACAAACCAAATGCGTCGTTTCTATAGACACTCATAGTAATAGACCAGCGAAGGTACTTTTATAGAGCCAAATGAACTGTCAAAATCAGGAGCCAAACGAGCATGACGTCATTCAATGCAAACAAGCAGAACAAGTATTGCGATTTTATTTTAAAAAAAATATATTTTGTTATTCACAGTACGCTTCATTTTTCGTGTTCGTATTAGTATTTCACAATGTTATTTAGAAAGATATTTATTTTGTTCAATATAACTACACAAAAAGTATTTTACTTATGCTCTTTTTCATCAACTTTGTGTTTCTGAAGAAATTGGATTTTTTTCTTTCTTTTCTCAATTTCTTGTTGCTCAGTATCAAACATATAACTTCTCTTTTAATTCATATATTGAGCCACTTGAAAAATTATTTTCATAAAAACAGATGATCGAATACAGTCGAGCACGTTCGAGCTTGCACATTTTTGGGTGATGCCAGTTTAACATGCTTGTTTTTCTAGTTGCCAGTTTTGCGGTTTTTACATCCGCGAGTCTATTACTATGAGTGTTTATAGTCGTTTCTTGTGCGATTCGTTTTGTTTAGGTTTGTATTTTGTGTTTTGTATGTTTATTTGCAATTTGAAAGTGATTGTAATTTAATTGATTGAATACCTAATTCTGTCAATATAAAAGAGATTATAACTATAGTTATAATTTCTTTTGTCAGTATACACCTTAAATCAGGACAAAGACAATGGACCACCCAATGAATTACTGACGAAGGAGTCAAACTCACAGGTAAACGCGGTCATTTTAGTCGTGTACTGTCATATTTGTCGTGACCGGAGCTATCGAGACCAAACTTGTGTCCGTAACTTTTTTTAGGAAAGGCAGGCGAATGTCTAGAAATATTTCACGGAAGACCTTGCATGACGCTATCGCCCGCTCGATCGATATGCTATACATTCTACATAGATTGCAGGAAGTAGCACCTGAGAGACCTATATGCGATCTGCTTTGGTTTGCTCCCGATGACCGGATCAGCTGGGATACATCGCTAAGTTGGTAGTGCAGTTTGGTGCTGGATCTGTAGCTTTTGACTGGCATGCTCCGTTCTCGTCGGTTCGAATGTCTTTGTGGTTGGTTGGTGGAAGTGTGCTGTTGCAGTGTGCAGGTAATTAGATCGATTCATTTGACTGGAGTACATGTGAATTCTGTGGGTTTGTTTGCACTTTTGACGGCGAGATGAAGACCACCTCGTCCGGCGGATTCTCAGCGACTATGCCCGCTCCAAGTCCAAATACCCGTTCAGAGGTGAAGTGTGGAGTTCACAATGTTCGAAAGCGCGTTTTTTTCTTACACGAGGTTAGTTTTGTGATGCGACTTGGCCGCATAGTCGTGTCCAAGGATCCGTAGGACGAAGTGGTTATTAACTCGCTCCCGAAAGTGCAAACACACCTGTTTCTCTCGTTTGCCCGGTGTGCTCAAACATAGAAAGTATGACTAATTTGCACATTAGGCAACGACAATATTTTATTTTTGTTAATTAATACTAATCTATTGTTACTAAATGAAACATTGTCAATGCCAAATGTCGCTTTTTGTGTATTGTTCGACTGAGCGGCAGTGAACTTCAACTAGACATAGATCTTATGTTTGAACATACCAGGGAAACGAGTGGCTCACAGGTTTGGTTTGGGCGCTTCGATTCCATGAACTTGACCTTCGATTTAAATGTCACTTTTTCATGCGCAATAACATTGTTGATAAGGTCAGTAGACTAAACTTTTTTCAGTGTAAACTACTTTAAAACTTTACCTCCGATGTTTCAACGATTTTTCGAAAAAGCCTCGATTTGTAACAATCACCTTAAATGATGGGTTGATTCCCCGGGTCGGTGTCGTTTGTTCCAGTTATGTGTCCTGTTTACCTAAATGGATGTGTGAGTCTAGTAGATTGTGTTCGTTCGGAATACTTATCGTTTTTGGATTTTGTGGTTGGTGTTTCTTAGTTTTTTGGACGGAAATTCTTTTCGGAGAACCAGCAAATGATTTGACAATACTAGCGGCTCCCGTGTGGGAAACGTTCAACGATAGCGAGGGGACGCTAAATCACTTTCAACCTTCTATTTTGTACGTAGTCTGTCCCCCCCCCCCCCCCTTTGTACGCTGATAGCTTTTGACTGCTTGAGTGGGAGCCCAATGTTATGTTTGGTCTGAAACATGTTGACGGTTGGGGTATAGTGGCTTCTTATCTGCACAAGTTCTAGTTGGGTAAATGCATGTCTGCCATGGTAACAATGACAATAATATTTGTCTGGAATGGTGACAATTTATCATATTTTTCAAGCATACACCAATGCACTAACTCGACCACAATTATCCCTTCATCATCGATTTAATCGTCTTGCGCTCTTACTGCCACATCAAACGCTGCAATGCTAATATTTTGAAACAATTCTTCGCTGTTTCTTTAGTAAAACGTATTTCGTTGCCGTTTTTCTAAAATTTGTTTTAACGTCAAGCAGGTTTCTTATATTGCTCTTTTTTGGTTATTTTTACCTTCGAACTACCAAACCCTCTTCGATACACCAATATCGACGTTCAATTGGCCATAACTTTTTTTTCTGTTTAATCGATTTTGATGCAGTTTTTTCCCAAAGAACCGGAAATTATTCCAATTTTCGAAAATGCTTTAAAAATCGTATTCGGAGCTACAACCCCGGAGTAAATCCAGATTGTAGTGGGGTACCAACTTTGGGCCATTTTCAGTTTTTCATAAATATTTTCACAGAAACACTAATTTATTTCAACAAATCTTATCAGATCGTCTACTTAGTATAGCAAGCAGTTAATTCAATAAAGGTTAAATATAGATTTGCCACTTTCTGACCAGTTCCGGGAATTTCGGAACACGGTTCCCAGGACGAAATTTATTTTTTATGACAATTGTGGAATGCGACACATAAAAAAACATCAACTCGATGATCTATGAAGAATGCAATCACATTCGAAGGCATCCGGACACATGTAGACACTTGATGACCAGTTCCGAGAATTCCGGAACACGGTTCCCGTGTCAAATTTTTTATAGTAATCATGGCATGCGGCACATCAAAAAACATCAACTCGGTGAGCTATGAAGAATGCAATCATATGCGAAGGCATCCGTACACATGTGGACAAATGATGACCAGTTCCGGAAATTCCGGAACACGGTTCCCAGGACAAATATTATGTTAATGATAATCGTGGCATGCGGCACATCAAAAAACATAAACTCGATGAACTATGAAGAATGTAATCATATACGAAGGTATCCGGACACATGTAGACACTTGATGACCGGTTCCGGTAATTCCGAAACATGGTTCCCAGGACAAATTTTATTTTTATGATAATCATAGCATGCGGCACATCAAAAACATCAACTCGATGAGCTATGAACAATGCAATCATCTACGAAGGCATCCGTACACATGTAGACCATTAATGACCAGTTCCGGGAATTCCGGAATACGGTTCCCAGGACAAATTTTATTTTTATGATAATCGTGGCATGCGGCACATCAAAAAACATCAACGCGATGATCTATGAAGAATGTAACCATATACGAAGGCATCCGGACACTTGATGACCAGTTCCGGGAATTCCGGAATACGGTTCCCAGGACAAATTTTATTTGTATGATAATCGTGGTACGCGGCACATCAAAAAACATTAACTCGATGAACTATGAAGAATGCAATCATATACGAAGGTATCCGTACACATGTAGACACTTGATGACCAGTTCCAGGAATTCCGGAACATGGTTCCCAGGTCAAATTTTATTTTTATGATAATTGTGGCATGTGGCACATAAAAAAACATCAACTCGATGATCTATGAAGAATGCAATCATGTATGAAGACATCCGTACACATGCGGACACATGATGCCCGGTTCCGAGAATTCCAGAATACGGTTCCCAGGACGAATTTCGTTTTTTATGATTATCATGGCATGAGGCACATCAAAAAACGTCAAGTCGAAGATCTATGATGAATGCAATTATATACGAAGGTATCCTGACACATACTTGATGGCAAGTTCGGGGATTCCGAAATACGGCACAACAAAAAACATCAACTCGATGATCTATGAAGAATACGAAGGCATCGATACAAGCGGACATTTGATGACCGGTTTCAGGAATTCCGGAACACAGTTCCCGGGTTGAATTTTGTTTTCCATGATGAGCATGATAATATATGAAGGCATCCGGACACATGATTCTCAGTTCCGGGAATTCCGGAACACAGCTCAGAGTACGAAATTTTTGATTCGGTTTTTTTTGTTTTTGAGTTGAGGTATGCGGTTCATCAAAAAAACATCTACTCGATGATCTACGAAGAAAGCAGTCATCCAGACACATACGGACATTTGATGGCCGGTTCCGTGAATTCCGGAACACGCTTTATTTTCCTTTCGTTAAGCAACGATTGCTAATGGTCTGTGAAACCGTAGTACACAAAACAAATACTCTGGAGCAGAAAAGCATTTGTTTTGTTGCTCTTAAGCTGTGCGGATTATAGCAGATCGCATGTGAGTGTGTCATCGCTCCAAATTTGGGCTCCTATCACAACATGTCCCGTATAAACTTAATGTCACTCCTGAATACCATGTCTACAAACATGTCTATGAGGAATTAGAAAATCGGAGACAAATAACTGTATTGTGGCGACTTGTTGTTACTTATGCTGCAACATTTTACTTATGAGTTTCTCATTTGACTTCCCACAAATTTCAGCATTGATTATGATCGCTGAGAAATATTTTCCTAAAAAGGCAAATCAAATTGGCACTAAAAATGGGGTAAAGATGAGCTTCTCAAAGCTGAACGATAATTTTTTTTTCACCACACCAACGGGGAAAAAATATCGTTCATCACGCATATGAAGTTTACTATTCCATTGTATGGTATTGGTGATGTTATAGTAAAAGGAGTAGAGGGTAAAGCCGGCGCAAAACAAAATGTCAATAATGTGGGGTGAGAGAGGGGTGTGGTGGTAAAAAAAGACTATCCAATTCTATTTTATCTCTTTGTGGTTCGTTGATATTTGTGCGCACTGTGTGCGAATTACTGCATGTACATGAGGATGACTTTTGGACAAGAGAGCGTTAGCTCAAAATCAAAAAATGCGACCGCGCTATTTTGGGTAAAACTTAAAAAATAAGCTACGTAACGGAGTGTAGTATCAAGGCATTGCTTTAAATACATTACAGATCTCACAGAAAAATATTTCGGCCAAGGAACCGTGTTCTGGAATCCACGGAACCACAACATCAATAGACCGCATGTGTCCGGATGTCTTCATATATGACTGCTTTCCTCGTAAATCATCGAATTGATTTGTTTGGTTATGTTACTCTCCATCAAGTGTCCGTATGTATCCGGATGCCTTCGTATATGATTGAATTCTTCATAGTTCTTCGAGTTGATGTTTTTTGATGTGCCGCATGCCATGATTATCATAAAAAATACAATTGGTCTTGGGAACCATGTTACGGAATTCCCGGAACTGGTCATCAAGTGTCCATATGTGTCCGGTTGCCTTCGTATATGATTGTATTCTTCAAAAATCAGTGAGTTGATGTTTTTTGATATGCTGCATGCCACGATTATCATAAAAATAAAATTCATCCTGGGAACCGTGTTCCGGAATTCCCGGAACTCTCCATCAAGTGTCCGTATGTGTCCGGTTGCCTTCAATATGATTGCATTTTTCATAGATCTTCGAGTTGATGTTTTTTGATGTGCCTCATTCCATGATTATCATTAAAATAAAATTCGTCCTGGGAACCGTGTTCCGGAATCCCCGGAACTATCCATCAAGTGTCCATATGTATCTAGATGCCTTCGTATATGATTGCATTCTTCATAGATCATCGAGTTGATAATTTTTATGCGCCTTATGCCACGATTATCATAAAAATAAAATTCGTCCTGGGAAACGTAATCTGGAATACCCGAAACTCTCCATCAAGTGTCCGTATGCCTTCGTATATGATTGCACTCTTCATAGATTATCGAGTTGATGTTTTTTGATGTGCCGCATGCCATGACTATCATAAAAATAAAATTTGACCCGGGAACCGAGTTCCGGAATTCCCGTAACTGGTCATCAATGGTCCACAAGTGTAAGGATGCCTTCGTATATGATTGCATTCTTCACAGATCATCGAGTTGATGTTTTTTGATGTGCCGTATGCTATGATTATCATAGAAATAAAATTTGACCTGGGAACCGTGTTCCAGAATTACCGGAACTGGTCATCAAGTGTCTACATGTGTCCGGATACCTTCGTATATGATTACATTCTTCATAGTTCATCGAGTTTATGTTTTTTGATGTGCCGCATGCCACGATTGTAAAAATAAAATTTGTCCTGGGAACCGTGTTCCGGAATTCCCGGAACTGGTCATCAATGGTCCACAAGTGTACGGATGCCTTCGTATATGATTGCATTCTTCACAGATCATCGAATTGATGTTTTTTGATGTGCTGCATGCTATGATTATCATAAAAATAAAATTTGACCTGGGAACTATGTTCCGGAATTACCGGAACTGGTCATCAAGGGTCTATATGTGTCCGGATACCTTCGTATATGATTGCATTCTTCATAGATCATCGAGTTGATGTTTTTTGATGTGCCGCATGCCATGATTATCATAAAAAAAATTTGACACGGGAGCCGTGTTCCGGAATTCTCGGAACTGGTCTACAAGTGTCTATATGTGTCCGGATGCCTTCGAATGTGATTGCATTCTTCATAGATCATCGAGTTGATGTTTTTTGATGTGCCGCATTCCACATTTATCATAAAAAATAAATTTCGTCCTGGGAACCGTGTTCCGGAATTCCCGGAACTGGTCAGAGAGTGGCAAATCTATATTAAACCTTTATTGAATTAATTGCTTGCTATACTAAGTAGTCGATCTGATAAGATTTGTTGAAATAAATTAGTGTTTCTGTTACAATAAAGCATATGCAATGTAGGCTCATGAATGGCCACTTTTGGGAACCGCTCCCAGGAGCTGGCCAATTCGTATTACTCATATATGAAGTGCAATTATTATGTAAGAAGGACATTTCTGACAAATTCTTGTCGAAAAATGTTGAATTCTAGCTTTGTTTTGAAAATTTTTATGAAAAACTGGAAATGGCCAAAAGTTGCAATCTTGATTTACTCCGGAGTTGTAGCTCCGGATACGATTTTTAAACCTTTTTCGAAAATTGGAAAAATTTCCGGTTCTTTAGCAAAAAACTGCATCAAAATCGATTAAACAGAAAAAAGATGGGTGGGTAATGTCTGCGACATAACCGGAGAGATGTAGAATACATAAGGAACACGTTCTTCAAATATGTTGATATTCATTGGAATTTTCGGACAAAAGGTGATTTGGGCGAGGAATATTTCAAATTATTCTTTACAAAAATGATGGTGGTCCTGACAAGGACCGTTTTTGTTGGCGTTGTTGGCCTTGGTGGGGAGATGCGCTGGCTTCGATTTTCGTTGGATGCTTCTGACTTCTTACTATTTCCGGGCTTAGCTGTTGTCCAGGAGGTGATTCTGACATGATTGGTGTAGGTGTAGGTCGTCAACCGGTTATAATTTTTCAAGCGTTGTTTACATTTGAAATTAAACCACTGGATCAATTAAAAAAAGTATTGGTCTGTGATATGAAAAGTACGAAATATATCTTCGGGTTTCTGCATTGACGTTTTTGACAAATACAAGATCAATGCATGTGCCTGCAAGTGTAGTTGCTTGTGATGGATCAGAGATCAAACGAAGCTTGAAACATTCATTCATAAAATAAACAAATTTCAAATTCTCTTGTTTTGAAACATCTATGTTGAAGTCGCCTGAAACGACCATTGGAACATTCTGATTTCTAGACTAAATATTCTACATTAAAAGATGGGTGGGTAATGTCTGCGACATAACTGGAGTGTCGTAACTACACTTGTGACGTTAATCCAAATCTAATGATATGCAACGAAATTACGTTTGCATGTGAAATTTTCAAATGATTCGTTATAATTATGGTTAAAAATTCTAATTGGGAATTCTTTTCCATCACCAACTATTTTTCTTTTTTTCGAATCTACAGCATTCTTTGAAAATATTGTTGAAATGTTATTGATGAAAAACTGAAAATGCGTTTGGCAACACTGCTCACTAAATGGATGGTGGGAAGACGCACATTCGTTTTGATTATGCTAGTATTAGTAGCAGGAAAGAATGAAAAGGAACATAGCCCGAAAACGAGCAAGCGAGAGAGCGATAGTAATTCGTATTCGCTCTACTAAACTAAAAAAAGATGGGTGGGTAATGTCTGTGACATAACCGGAGCATCGTGACTTCACTTCGTGACGTTAATTTAAATCTAATGATTTATGCAGTTAATCAAAGGAGGCTGCCAAAAAGTTCGAATAAAAGCACGCGACTAGTGTACTTTGCACGTTCTATATTTTATCAACACTAGAGAGAATCGAAAAAATAATTCAAAGTGTAATAGCAACATGCAATTGTGGCAACACTGGCCATGGGATGGTGGGGAACACGCACATTCGTTTAATTTATGATGTATTAGCAGCAGAAAGGAATGGAAAAGCAGTGCGCGAAAACGAGCGAGGATAATTTAAATTCTCTTTCTATCCACATATCGTATTTCTAACCTACTTGCTGAAAATTGTTAAACACCTCAAATGGATATTTCAGTTTAACTCTTATTAGAACACAATTAATTGGTCCTGAAAAGAACCGTTTATTGTTTTATTGCGGGAGCATAATTCAGACGCACTCCCCGCGACACGGTGAGCCAGTTTAATATATTTGGCCTGAAAGTTATGCGTTTGGTGCAGTATTTTGCATTCTCGAACAAACCAGGCGCACTATTTTGCATTCTCGAACCAGTAGGCATCGTTGGCTTCTCGGGGCATCATTACGACTGAGGTTTGTAAGCGTAGCTCGACTTTGCAGTCCTGTACAATCTCACGAACCAGACGCTGGAACGATAGCCTACAGATTAGTTGCCCTTTAGTTGGGGCGAAATTCTTGCAGGGCGACAGTTCCGATGAGTCACCAGTAGCTGGGGCACTGTTTCCGTCCATCGCCATTGCCAACTGCTTTCCTTCGGTGGACTGGCTGCTTGCTAGTGCTTGAACGAATACGAATGATGAGAAAAACCGACTGACCAATATTCATATATAAACACACGAGAAAGCACTACTATCGCTCTCTCGCTCGTTTTCGTTCCATTCCTGCGCCTTTCCTTTCCGTTCGGCTACCAATACTAGCATAACCAAAACGAATATTCTGTCTTTCCATCGCCTTCAATGTAGTGGCCAGTGCTAGCAAACTTGCATGTTCAGTTTTTCAATAACAACATTCAAACAATATTTTCAAAGAATGTTACAGATTTGAAAAGAAGGAAGGAAAATATTTTCACAAATTTAAATTCTTTTGTGTTATTTGTTAGCGCTGATAAAGGCTATTTAGTTTGCTACTAGCAAGGAGCTGCACAAACAAATCGATTTATGCAGTTAATCAACGGAGGCTGCCAAAAAGTTCGAATAAAAGCATGCGACTAGTGTACTTTGCACGTTCTATATTTTATCAATACTAGAGAGGATCGATAAAATAATTCAAAGTGTAATAGCAACATGCAATTGTGGCAACACTGGCCATGAGATGGTGGGGGAACATGCACATTCGTTTAAGTTATGATGGTATTAGCAGCAGAAAGGAATGGAAAAGCAGTGCACGAAAACGAGCGAGAGAGGATAATTTAAATTCTCTTTCTTTCGTTCCACACATCGTATTTCTTATATAGACGCTGGAACGATAGCCTACAGATTAGTTGCCCTTTAGTTGGGGCGAAATTCTTGCAGGGCGACAGTTCCGATGAGTCACCAGTAGCTGGGGCACTTTTTCGGACCGTCGTCATTGCCAACTGCTTTACTTCGGTGGACTGGCTGCTTGCTAGTACTTGAACGAATACGAATGAGAAAAACCGACCGACAGATATTTATATAATCGCGCTAATATGCACTACTATCGCTTTCTCGCTCGTTCTCGTGCCGTGCGTGAGCCTTTCCTTTCCGTCCGGCTTCTAATGGCCTAACCAAAGGAGTATGCCGTCTTTCCCCCACTAACTGCTCTCGTCAAGCAACCAAATACGAATAATCATAAAACAAACATGTAGTGGACCTATATATAAACTTTTCATTATTTTATTGTTCGGTTGGTCTACCATTTTGACGGCTCTGTGCGGGATGGGCTGAAAATTTTCACTTTTCCGAGTCGTTTTCGAAAGATTTTTCAAAACACAATTTTTTGTTATTAGTGCATGTTATACATACTTAAAATTTTAATACAGCATAGAGGAACATATTTTCAACAAATTGACCTAAAAATCAAATCATTCTGTTAAGTATGATAAAAGTTATTAACGTTCAAAATCTGACGCGGTGCCGCAGCCGATATTTTGAAACGGGACCCCTATATTGAAAGCTTAAATGTATTCTACATTAAAAAGTTATGGCCAATTGAACGTCGCTTTTGGTGTATCGAAGAGGGCTTGGTAGTTTGAAGGTTAATCATATTGGTTGGTTTGTCAGATTTGCAAAGATGCTGCATGAATAGTAAAACTCGCTGTAAAGGCACCAAGTGCTCTGTCACCCATGAATCGGCGCCTGTATCAGTGGTCTAATAATTCTCAGCGCGCTAATGTCATAGAAACCCTGCCGTTGAAAGAGTTGCCACAATGATATTAGGTTAGCTAAGGTCAGTTACCTGACCAGTGGGACACGGATGCTTATGTTTTCTAACTATGATGTATGCATCGTTTGTTATAGTTTGGCATTACAATTAAATGTGATTAACTTTATCAGTTTAAATAAATAGCTACATTTTCTTATGAACTGATTAAGTTTAATTTTGTTGGTACATTAGCATATATTTAATGGATCAACAAAAATTGCATTTCTAGTGTCCATTTCTATATTTTCTATGGAGCAAAGAAAATTAATTAGCAGACATTTTCATCAAATTCGTGGATCTTTTTCTATAATTTTATTGCTCATTTTTTGTAATATAATGGAACATTTTTGTCGATATTATGGAACATATCAACACGTTTTAATGTACATTGTTAATATTCTATGGATCAATGTCAGCCAATTTATGTCGCATAATATATCATTTTATGGATCATTTCGAATAGTTTTATGGAAAATTTATTGATTTTAAATGCTCTTATACCATTCTTTTAGTGGACATAAGCGATCATTTTATTGTTCAATTTTGCATAATCTATGGATCAAATCATCCTTTTGTATGGATCATTTAGACTGTTTTAGGGATTTTCAGTTCTATTTTATGGAACATGGAGCACTTTTTTATGGATCGTTTTACAATTTTTTATGGATCGTTTTTGTTGTTTTAACGGCACAAACTTAGGGCTGCCATTGGTATACTTAAGGGTTTATATGTTGCAGATAGAGAAAATACTGAAATTTTTAGCTTTTTGCTACACAATATTACGAAAGCTTATTAAACAGTTGTTCCTATTAAGTTTGTGAAAATTATAAACTATTTGAATTTTTTTAATAGTTTTATTTTTTATTTAACCGCGATTTTTTTAAAAAATAGTGACCATCGCTTCACAACGTGGTCTATTTTTCATGGCTTGCGGTGAGAACGATCTCTCGAATTGCTGAACTGAAAATTATAGAATAGAAATTAATTTTTAGTATTCTTTACAGATTTAACTCGCCGCGCAGATAGCTCTGAATTGGACCCGCTGGTGCCCTAAGACGATTTCGTTAGATTTTCAGAGCACTGTGCACCCAGTGCATTAACGCAAGTGACGAAAGGATATCGAAAAGTCTCGTGAAAATGAAAAATCCAGTAATGATGATGATTTTCCCAAACGGCTCGTTTTCGAGAGGTTTTTATTTGTTCTTTGGCATTAGGATTAGCGATAATAATTCAAATCAAGGATACTACCAGGAAGTCACCTTTAGAAAAAGTCGTTGTCGAAGTAAAATTTGGAACTATGCACGCATGCACTTCAGAGATAGCGTGATATCAGGAGCTGCGATTTCATTTCAACGCTTTTTTGTGAAAAGGGTGATACTTACAAATGTAAACATAAGGCTTTTTCATACATGCGAATGAGGGCTTTGAAACGCAACAAATTAACCTAAAAATTTGAATTCTACGATATTGCTTTCTTAAGCTACAGCAAAAAATACAACGGGCGAAATTGTATTTTTGTTTGTTTTTTTTAAAGTTTCGCCCTCCACGCTCCATGCAAACAAACAGGGCGATACTTTTTTTGCTAGCATTTTAGAGGCGAAAATGTTTTTTTTCGTATTTTTTTAGGATTATCAAGCTGATACCAGCTGTAAATAGTAACAATGATCGCTATTGAAAAAACCCGGACGAAATCGGTGGTGTAAAACGGTAGTTATTGTAAAAAAACGTAAGGTCGATACTTCAATCACAGACTTACCAGACATGACACTCAAATGTTCCAACGAGTCGCAAAAATTTAACGGCCTTTTTAAAAATTTAGCACGACTGCTCAGTACTTTTCGGATTTGCCACGAGAGGCACGCATTTGTTGACATATGACAGGATCGAAAGAAATCAAAAGCGCGCCACCGCACACTATTGAGCGCACGCAATTGTTTTTGTTTTTATTATGATTGTGACAAACGAACGATTTTGTGTGATTTGGGATGGATAAAACTAGTGATTTACAGTTGTGTTATAAAACCATTCAGCTCGAGATCGAAGCTATAAGCCCACTGAGTGAATGTGGCGAATATAAAGATATTGAATTTATTGAAAATTGTTCATCAGAGCAAAATTTGGAGGAAGCAGCAGCGATCGCATTCGGTGATGCTGAGAACAAACAGGTAAAGAAGCTGCAAGATTATGAAACTTGTGTTGAGCCAATCAATCCATGGTCAAAAGATAACAATTATGAGATTTTGTATCGGAAAGAGAAGCAATACGTTTTAAAACTAGAGCAGCGGCAAAGGGAATTAAAAAAATCTCTCCGTATGGAGAAACAAAAGAGTAAACGACGCCTTAAATCAATAATGAAGAAGAAACAACAAATTTATGAACTACGTAAGGAAATCATGCAGTTGAAATCGCAGAATATTATTGATACGCGGTTGCTGAAGCAAGTGAGGAAAAACAAAATATTGCACAACTCTTTGTTAAACGAATCTAGAAAACCAAAAGGGCGCAGATACACCAACGGGATGAAAAATTTCGCAGTAAACACCTATTTAGCGGGACCATCTGCATATCGCTCCATCCAGCAAGTCAAGGTGCTTTGCCTGCCCGGCACGAGAACACTTCAACGCAGCTGCAGTGATGTTCACTTTACTCCTGGGATCAACGAGGCCTTACTTAATCGACTTGCACGGAAAACACAAAATTTTTCTAAGAAGGAGAAGGCCATTGTGATCGCTATGGATGGCATGGCGATAAAACCCAGTTTAAGTTACAATGCAAGAAGCGATTCGTTTATTGGATTTCCTTCTGATGGTGTGGATCGAAAAATTGAAAAAATAACCCTTTCTGGCTGGCTACGGAGGCAATCGCAGTGTTAGTCCAGGGTATTCATACCTTAGAACAACACCGGTGGGAAAATTTTCAGCTGAATGATGCACCTGGTAGATCTAAGAACAAACCTAGGAGGTTTAAACAGGTATGCATTCAAAATAATTGCCATATGCCATCTTGTCATCATACTACATTTCTTATTTAAACACACAGGCTGTTGGATATCTCTTAGCGCATAATACGCTCGGAAGCAACATCCAGATGGAGTTCATCAAAAAATTGTCTCGTGCATTAAGGGTAAAGGGTTTGTATCCCGTGGGGTTGGTCTTAGACCAATGCACCACTAATACAAAAATGGTAAAAGAATCAGGAGCCAGTACGGAAAGACCAGTTATGCAGCTCGGAGGCACAGACCTGGCAGTTATTTACGACAACCCACACTTACTTAAAAACACGAAAAGTATGTTGATGAGATACAATGCTGTGTTTGAGGGAACTGTTGCTTCGTTTAGCCATATCGAAAAATTATACGAATTGGATTGCAACTCCATCCCTCGACTTGTACCAAGGTTGACAGAAAAAAGTGTATTTCCGGCTCCTTTCCGTGCTATGAACGTGGCACAAGCGGTTCGAGCCCTGAGCAGTTCTACAGGCAATGGAATGGAGTACTATGTTGACAAGGGGATACTACCACTAGCTGCGATGTGCACAGCAAGCTTTATAAGATTTTTCGATAATCTATTTGATGCTTTCAACTCGAAAGCCGCGATAAACTCTGTTAAGGTAATGATATCATTCTTTTAGTGGATAAGAAAAAACTCATTTAATTTCATCACTAGCCTTTACGATCACCAATCACAGCCAATTCTTCCCATTGGAATTTTCTACAAGAAGCCGCGTTAAAACTTAGTCGTATGTACTACACAAAGAGTTCGGCATTTACTGTACAAGAGGTAACACTTTTAAATTACATCATTTTTTTCGAAAATGACCCACGTTTACGTTAAAACAGGCAAAAATCAATGCAAAGTCCCTCACAATTTCACAACGGAAACCGAACAGCCTTAACGGCTTTCGTAGCAACATTAATGCTCTTTCATGGCTGTGGAGGAAACTGACAGAAGAGTTCGGGTTTGAACGCCTTTGTACCAACTTTCTATGTCAGGATACGGTCGAGAATCTTTTTTCAGAAATCCGCCGACGATGTGGTCGTAACGATAGTCCGAATGCTTCACAATTTGCAGCGGCTTTCAAATATTCCTCTATAGCTGCAAACAACAAAATCCCTGGAGCCAACTGTGAACAGGACGATGCTCAATGTGTTCTCGATGACGATTCTGCATTTGTTAAACACCAACCAACAAAAATAACTCAGTATCGCTATAAGTTGCTTCCTATCGAATTTGATGCTCGTAAGAGATACACGCCGCACGAATTAAATGCTATTGTGTACATTGTTGGCGCTGCCGCGCGAAAACTACATCAGCAATGTAAAAAACGTTTAGTTGCAGAGAAAGGCGAAGACGAGTTGAACGACCGAATATTGACATTCTCCAGGCTAAAAAATGGCAGAACATTACCAAACTCTAAGTTGTTCGAAATTGGACTTCTGGTGTACACTGTTTTTGTGCAAAGATTTACGAAGATGCTTTATCAGAACCGCAATAATGTAAAAAGGCGTATGAAAAGCTATTTGAACTTTGATTTATATAAGGACTATTTGTGTCTAAAATGCTTCAACGTAGTGGTTGATAAAATATTTAATACTCTTATACAAAGCTTTTTGAAAAAAGTGAACACTATATCGAAATCTAAAAAGCAAATACGAGACACACCCAGAAATTCCAAGAGAAACCGTAAAGCAATTCGTATGTGTCTACCATTATAATTTTGTTTATTGCCTTACTCTTTTGTACGTTGGTAGGAAATGAAAACAAAAATCTGAGAAACAATGGTTACTTTTTATTTTCCATATTTCGTTTCCTTTTCTTTATCACTTGAACAATTTGATGAATTGTTTCTTCTGTGTTGTAATTGGTTTTGCTATCGTCAGTCATAATGGTCCACGCGTGGTTAAGTGCTAGGATTGATGTTAAATCGGGTGTTACTTATGGAAAATGAGGTTAAATCTGATGAAATAATCTCACACACACATTTTGTATACTACTCCAACTCAATGACCACTTAAACACCAACGTAGATACCGTCATGCCAAACACAGTGCATGTGTCAAATAGATGACGTAGTTCTAAGAATAGCCGCTAGGCGGCGATGATGGATAAAGTCTTCATTTAAAATAGTGATCACTTTTGATTCATATAATTGTTCTCAGAGTCATGTCTGGTAAGTCTGTGCTTCAATGCTGATAGGTGGGACCGAAAAAGTAAACTCCCCAAAGGGGCGGTACTATCATTTTGTCAATTTCAAAAGCAAAAACAAATTTTAATTTAATAATTTCAAATTATTTTATATTTTATGAAGTTTTGGGTTTCGATCACTGAATCATGCAATCTAGGATGTAAAAACACAATAGTTCTTAAATAGGAAATAAAACCAAGTCTGGAAATATTCACTGTTGATTTTCTTTGAATGGTATCACTGCTAGTATAGCTTTTTTCAAGAAAAAGCGTTAATTTCTTAGTTCTCAGTCGCGTTGGAAATTCGAGTAAAGTATAAACTTCAAATCGATTAAAAAAAATCGATTTTTTTGGCTCAGTACAATATATAACCCCTTTAGGAAAATTCAGTTTTCCCACCACAATGCATTGATTGAGGAATTTAGATATTTTATTAACAGAGCATTAGCAATAATTCGTTTGTATGTCTATTTTATGGGCCATTTTTCGCTTTCCCATTGATTTGGTTTGAGATTTCTAGCACTGATATTGTCCTATTCTGATTTAAGCGATTCTCTGAGTCCTGCCACTATCCCATGTAGTATGTGTTATCAAAAGCATCGCGAAGCATCAAGTTCTAGATGTTCTCAAACGATATAATATCCGAAGAGATTGATAAGAGTTACAAGAAATGTCTCATCACACTGTTAGGTGGATTAAAAAGGTTTTTTGAATGAAAATAGCTCTTTTCCCAATACCGATAACTTTTAAACGGGCAAACCACCACAACAAATGATGGAAAAATCAGATCTCCCCAAGGCGGCCCTCTGTGTGTGTGTGTGTGTGTGTGTTAACCTTCCTATCTCCCACTAGCTGGTAGTGATTTACAGAAAAAAGATGTTTGCATGTATTTAAACATTCATGCAAATAACTTGGTTCACGGATTTAGGAAGGTGTTAGCATCAATTGACTTTCCGATGACCCATTTCGTGTACAGTGCCAGACATGTTCCGAGGTCATCGTTCCATCAACTAGCCCCGCCTTACTGTAATGTTTGTATCAATTGGATTGTAACATTACAGTAAAACTTTCGATTCCATTTAAGCAGGAAATCGACGCGTATTTATTATAACGGTTCAATTTGTATATATATATATATATATATATATATATATATATATATATATATATATATATATATATATATATATATATATATATATATATATATATATATATATATATATATATATATATATATATATATATATATGTATATATATATATATATAACACATGTGTACTAGAACTTACCATTTTTTTCAGTTTTCTACCTTCATTCCTATCTCCCATTTATGTCTCCTTTAACTCTCATCCACATTTCTTGAATTCCTGATTATTTAAGAAAGAAAAGGGGAAATAATAAAAAAGAACCGATAGACTCCGTGTTTTCCTCAGCGCTTCCGTTTCTCCTAGTCTGGTGTCACTGCCTGTTGGACTTGTGTAAGTTGTTCCATTGGAGATCTCCAAGGAGCTGTAATTGGAGGAAGATCTGACTTCTATCCAGAAGTATCAGTTTTTCACATTAATAGACTATATATGTACACTACAAAACAATCCCGTGTATAATGCAACCATTTTTTGAACATTTATATGTACATAAACACACATAAACACATACACATATATACACACACATGTATACATAAAACCGATCCACCCATCAGTGGGATGAGACACCTCTCATACATTTAACTGTTGTATTATTCATTAAATTGCCAAACGCACGCAAAACTGGCAAGCAACTATATGTGAGACAAGCACAGCCTCGAGTCCTGCACGTATAACACGAATAAATTAAAAAACAATAACAAAACAAATCAAAAAATGGATAGAATGATCCATATAAATCAAATTAATAAAACAAATCAAATTAGCTCAAATGAAAATCAGACAATATTAAAAAAGTTATGAAATTAAGAGAGTAAACTAAATTGTTTCAAGCTAACTAACTGTCGTACAATAACTAAAAGAACTGACTAAACCGAATCAATAAAATGAAGAAACTGAACAATATATGAACTGGGAAAAACTAACAATAAAATGATTAAAACAAATGAAACAAATAACATGAATAAAACAATAAAAAAATTATTGAATTAATAAGATAAATAATATGAATAATGTGGATAACACTAACCGCCATGTTTGAAAAATGCAAAAACAACCAATTCCCTTGCAGCCGCCAGAAAATTTGTCGTCTAAGTATTGAAATTGCCTTTAAATCGCATTCACAAATAGCATTTGTTCCTAGGAGCAATTAGCACAGGCGAGTTGAGTCAAACGTCAGACTATTTAAATCGCCTGGCGATCTTCGTCCGCATTTTTTTTGACCGGGTACTGACTCCATTCAGATATCCGAACTATAGACACTCATACACTGAACAAAAATTGTTGCGATATAGCATATGATTTGTCATTTGAACGACATAAAAACTCAATGTTGACGATTTCGAATGGCAATCATCCAAAAAATGGTGGATTCAAGATCGAATGACTTCATGTCTGTATTGGAATGAACAGTCTGTGATATTCGAAGGATAGACATAACGCCATATGAATTATTTGCACCCAAAAAAGTAAACGATGGTGCTTATTATTATCATCTCAACTAACAGTAGTTGATCATTCGTGTTTCATCTGTTTCCAGTGTTTGGGCTGGCTCGAATGACAGTCATTTGAAGCGCTTCATGCGTTTGCGAGATAAGTTTTTTCATTATTTCTGTGCAGTCGCAAAAAGTCAGTTCGCGACATCAAAACGTGAAAAAACTGCTGCTTGTCATCTTCAAGACTAACGTACCCTAGAAAAATTGCTTTGGAGCTGATTTCCTGGCATTGGGAGAGAAACTAGCGTCCGGATCAAAGGATTTATTTGCATATTTTGGAGCAATGCCACTGACATGGTGTCTTTCAACATACAGGGAATAGCCGTTATTTAGTGCAAATAACTGGTCAAAGCCATAGTATGCAAGGCAAAGAGGGAGTACTGGAAAGGGAGTGAAATATACAATAGGTAAAATGTTTCGTAAGTTTGTGCACAGCTAGTTTCACGATCATATTTTTTAGGATGGATGCCAAATAGCTGTCAATTGATGACTATGTTGATCGGAACTATTATTCTGGTGAAATGGTGGCACTAACGATTCAATATCGTACGGGAATCACAGCCCTAGGAACCACGAGTCCCGAGAGATTGTAGTTACAGGTATTCCTATCCCAAGGTTTGGAAAATTTCCACGCGACCGGCACTAGGTGATGGCCAAATCTACTGGTTTCACATAGCCGTCTTAGTCCCTGAATCAGATTCGAGAGCTAGACGGATCGCATGATATGCAACATGAGGAGCCAATGTTCGATCTGCTTTGGTTCTATCCCGATGACCATGGCGGCTGAACTACATTGCCCCACAATGCTGATTACCTTTGGAAATGTACAATCAATTAAACAATCTGACGCAGGTATTTCAGTTTTATTATGGAAGGGTTCAATTTATAGCATTAAGCACTATTTACACTTATCCGATCCGTTTCAGTTCCGTGCACGGACACCAATATTCTTTCATACAAATCAAAAGCGAGCATTCACACTTGTCCGGCACGGCACCGTCCCGGACAAGTGTGCTCACATTTGAAGCGTGTAAAATAATATTGGCATTCGTGCACGGTACTGAACCGTTGCCAAAGCGGATCGGAAAGGTGTTACTTTGACTTTATCGTTATGTTGTTACAATATTCTCTGCACAAAAGTACACTAAAAAAAATCGAAACGTTAACTCTATTTGTTTCAAACCGCTTAAAATTCATATGAAGAAGAAATGCTATTGTTATCGAGCGCACACATACCTTCTATGTGTCAATTGTATAAACTATGTATGCACACACATAAGTTATATGTGCATATTGTTATAGAATGGGGTTTTATGTGCCTAATAATTATGAAATGTGAATGTAAGATTAATATTTCTTGTAAATACACACATTAGGTTTATGTGCCAGTAAATAGTGTCGTAAACGTATGCTTCCGCAATAGTGCAAAAATCTATAAACCAATAGGCATAACGTTTACTTTTTTGAGTGTACTATGATTGTGGTTAATATACAGGTGGCATTCATGACACACGCCTGTTTACGAATATTTTGACGCATGAGAATTTTTTCAAAAAGACATCGGCAATGAGTTACTCTCTTTGTTTACTTTCTCTTTCGATTTTTACGGTGTCACTATAACGCTTTTCACTTATTTTACAGTACAGATCGAAAGACGGTGGTTTTAAGTAGCATATTATGACCAGACTTGAGGGATAAATGTTAAAGTGACCGAATTATTAACAGAAGAGAAAGTAAACAAAGAGAGTAACTCATTGCAGATATGACTTTTTGAAAAAACGCTCAAGAATTGCGTCTCACTATTCACCATCTTGCTGTAATAGTGATTTATTTCCTCTTTTCAGAAAACACCAGCACCGCACAAACGTAAGAGATTCTGTGATGGACCAACGTTGCCGCAAGAGAACACTGGTAGCAATAGGTTTGTTCCAGTACCAGGAGAAACTGGAAGTACTCCGGAGAAAACAGGGAGAAAATCGTTCCTGTATTATCTTCTTTTCTTTTCCTTCTTTTGGTAGCAAATCGGAGTGAAAAGGAGCAAGAATGTTTTGTTCCGGAGCAACAGGGAGTGACTTCCGTGTACTGGAACAAACCTAATCATTGTTAGCAGAAAGGAAACCACTCTTTTGCGCTCAAGCAAGAAACCAAGTCACCCAGCAATTTTTAAGTTTACCGTAAAACTTGAAGGCACTGAGCTAGATCAGCAACCTCCCGGTGCGATTGTTAAAAGTCGATCAACGATCCAGTAGAATTACGCACTAGACAAGAGAATATGTCCGGAATTACAAATTCTGACTCATCAGAAAAATATCTTTAAAAAAGCACTAGCTGGGAAACGGTATCAATCGAAACTATGAAAAGTTTCGACTGACTCCGACGCAAATTCCGGAAACTTTTCTTCGTTGATTGCGCGAATATTATATTCTGGTACTGCTGGGTAAATTTCACATTGAAGAATAATTCCGTTGCTAGCTGCCATGATTCAGCATCGAGAGATAGAACCTATAGTCGAGATCGAACCAAGAGAGCAAGGCAAACCGTTGTCACTAAACGCCCTAGCACTAAACTAAAACAAGTTATATTACACATAAGACATAACTTTCTCCGCTGAAGGAAGGCAACAAATTTTTACCGTTAAATTTGAATACTGCGTAATTGTCTCTCTTCGTTTACTTTCGTAGTCACCGATGTTACGTAACATGTTTTAACTGAAGAAATTTTTTTTGAAGACTCACGTACCGGGGGAGTAGCGATAAAAAAAGTTGTGGTTCAGCCGGAAATGAACTGGATTTCTGGCTAGTTCCAGTTCGTATTCTGGCTCCAGTAACACAACCGATTCTAATTAGCCACTGAAGTCGGAATACGAACTGGAACCAGCCAGAATTCCGGTTCATTTCCGGCTGAGCTTAACTGGGTGCTAAAGCTGTAAGATTGTCATGATGACATTCACACAGAAAAAAATGTTGGTAAAAATAAGAGTTTTTCACTCTTAGCAAAAAAGAACCAACGCATACTCTTAGTTTGAAAATAAAACTTTTATTTTGAATACTATTCTTCATTAGCTTAAAAGGAAAACTTTTATTTTGATTATTATTCTTGATTAATTTAAAAGTTTTACTTTCAACCTGATAGTAGGCGTTAGTTGTTTTTTGCTAAGAGCGGAACACTCTTACTTTTACCAATATTTTTTTTCTGTGTGTTGGTAACGAAACTATATTAAGCAAAGTGTCAAAAGTTTGAATTCAATGTGAGGTTTTTTTTATACAACGGTAGCATGTTACAAGCATTTGGATTGTGATTTGATGTTTTTAGAATATATTATTTTGATCAATAGTTTTTAAGAAACCAATAACAATAAATTACGTTTGCAAAATGCAATAAACTGTTTCAATAATAATTATATACGTACTACCAATTCCTTGATTTGAACTGATCTTCTGCTTAAAACCAAATATATATCGTCTTGTTCTTTGAGCAACTTTCATTCAACTTTTCGATGACATTTATGCTAAGAAATAATGGAAGTATTTCGACTTTCTGATTTGGTATATACGCTGAATATGGGGATGTCTTATCAATTTCGACGTTTTAGTTATTGTAAAGTTAATGTTAACATTTCAATCTTGATCGGTTGTTGCTTTGCAATGCGAAACTTTTGCTTCTATTTTCTGAATGTCTATCATTTGATACTTGCATACAGGGGTGGAAAGTAACTTGCAACAAAAATCAAAAGGCTGTCATCCAAAACACAACTGACAAATGTTAAAGGGCCGGGTCATATTGAATATCATTCGGAATAACGCTTCAGTTTTGGTACAGTGTAGTAATAGACCAGCGAAGGTACTTTTATAGAGCCAAATGAACTGTCAAAATCAGGAGCCAAACGAGCATGACGTCATTCAATGCAAACAAGCAGAACAAGTATTGCGATTTTATTTTAAAAAAAATATATTTTGTTATTCACAGTACGCTTCATTTTTCGTGTTCGTATTAGTATTTCACAATGTTATTTAGAAAGATATTTATTTTGTTCAATATAACTACACAAAAAGTATTTTACTTATGCTCTTTTTCATCAACTTTGTGTTTCTGAAGAAATTGGATTTTTTCTTTCTTTTCTCAATTTCTTGTTGCTCAGTATCAAACATATAACTTCTCTTTTAATTCATATATTGAGCCACTTGAAAAATTATTTTCATAAAAACAGATGATCGAATACAGTCGAGCACGTTCGAGCTTGCACATTTTTGGGTGATGCCAGTTTAACATGCTTGTTTTTCTAGTTGCCAGTTTTGCGGTTTTTACATCCGCGAGTCTATTACTATGAGTGTTTATAATCCGAACCGGTTCCGGAATGAGTTTTACTGGGAATCAGTGAAATCGTTGCATCAACTAGTCAAGTTCAGATGGCGCTGTCGATGCTAAGTGGAAACATTTTTGGTAGCTCGCTCGAGTCGCGCACATACGTAGCAAAATAATTGTGATGTGACGATAAAATCACTACGTCAAATTACACTATTCCAGCGATATTTTTGCCTACCAACACATAACACAACAGGAGAAACGACCTACCGAGCGATTAACTTCGAAAGATCTCCCCAAGGCGGACCCTAAAGAAATACTCGAGTTGAAGTTTGTCTTGTTACGTGATAGTTTTGAAATTATAGTTTGAGTTTTACGGCAATGCAATGGAATTAATGGAATTTAGAATATGTTGCAATGTTATATGGAATAAAATACGCAAAGTTTTTGATATTTATTGCATTGAAGTTGATATTTTCATAGCATTATTCGGGAATGGAATATACATATATTAAACCATTTTTAATTATAAAGCAAAATAACACTGGGGGCCTCTTATTATATCCTATGGAATAATTGTCTTTTAAATTTACACATCACATATTCAAAATGGTCACAAGGTATAGAAATATACTAATTAAATGTATCCAATCATAAAATCGAAATCATCCACTTTGATCAAACAAAATCAAATTTGTTTCTGAACCATGAAGAATAAACTACTCAATCAGCTGGAATTGCATCATGGGATACAATTAGCGTCTCCGTCCAAATCGTAAAAACACATGGTCCACATCAGTTCGTTTTCCATTACTGCTGGGCGCTAGTAAATCTTCTCCCTGATACAGGAGCGCTGTAAATAAAATATTAATTTGATTAATCACAAATTGTTATCTTTATGCTATTATTATACTACCCATGATCGCATAGTTGTCCCGTTTTCTATAGAATTTCCTATCTTTATGGGACTGATATGCGATCATGGGCAGTATAGTAAAAGGTATTTATTATTGAACGCGTTTTTGTCATGCTGAGACGGAGGATACAAATCGAAAATAGTTTGAAAATTGGAAACTTATTTATTATCATTCAATAATATTTCGATGCGATTATTTATTTCTACACTGTTCCTGTGTTAGAAAATATTATCACAAAAAATCAGTATCGCTGAATTACTCACTAATCGAAAGCTTAGATGCTCCTCTTTCATCTGAGCATAACTTTAGAATGTTCTATAGTGGTGTGTAGAACATTTTATTCAACATTTTGAGCAGTTCCAAACTGATACCTCCTGTTTAGAAGGTTAAATTAGTGAATTCATAGTGTCAGAGAAATTGACATGTTCCGTTAATTAAAGCCTCCGATGACACCATTTAGCCAGTTTCGCGTTGGAAATTAGGTATCTTGAAATTCGCAAAACAAAATGCTTCCTTCAATTTATTTTTTCGAAATAAGTTTTTTGCTCAGGGTAGGGGAGACTGAGGAGACTTCAACCCCTTTTTTATTTTTCAATCCTACTCCGTGGAATGATGAAAAACATGTATTTTTTGTAGTTTTATATTGTTTCTAGGGTTGACTGATAATCATAACAAAATTACATGGAAATATTATACTGGACATGAGCTATGAGCATTTTTGGAAAACAACAAAAAAATGGATTTTTTTTGATTAGATGAGACTCGATCCATAGATGGAAAATGTCATGGTTATGACCAGTCATCTGGTGACTAGTCGCATGTTTGCTCGTGACATGTACAAGTTGCGGATTCTTGCGACATGTGACACAAGGGCGTGTACTATGACACGATACATTTTCCCAGTGACATGTCATAAAATTTGTACATTTTTGAAAACAAAACTGGTTTGTCAAGCGGCTGTACATTTACTGAACTGTGACATGTATGTTCGTTTGCGAACGGTCGCGACAATAGAAAAACAGGTTTGCTTGTTATGTGACATGTCGACAATGAACCGGTATTGAAAATGGGTAAAATATTGGATACCGTACTTTGGCGGATAATTGGAAATATAGAAAATGAGATAATTGTATTTCTTTCAACATTTCATAAATTAATATTGTTTGTTATTGCGGTTTAGAGGTGTTGAAAATCAATAGTTTTAGACATTTTAAACGCACACTGGGAAGTAAATTCGTCAAAATCGAAAAAAATTCAACTTTTCACAGATAAACATTGTTTGTTATTGCGAGTTAAGAGGTGTTTAAAATCAATAGTTTTAGGCATTTTAAGCGCACATTAGGAAGTAAATGCGTCAAAATTGAAAAAAATTCAACTTTTCACAGATAAACATTGTTTGTTATTGCGAGTTAAGAGGTGTTGAAAATCAATAGTTTTAGACATTTTAAACGCACATTAGGAAGTTAATGCGTCAAAATCGAAAAAAATTAAACTTTTCACAGATAAACATTGTTTGTTATTGCGAATTAAGAGGTATTGAAAATCAATAGTTTTAGACATTTTAAACGCACACTGGGAAGTAAATGCGTCAAAATCGAAAAAAAATCAACTTTTCACAGATAAACATTGTTTGTTACTGCGAGTTACGAGGTGTTGAAAATCAATAATTTTAGACATTTTAAACGCACACTGGGAAGTAAATGCGTCAAAATCGAAAATTTTTCAACTTTTCACAGATAAACATTGTTTGTTATTGCGAGTTAAGAGGTGTTTAAAATCAATAGTTTTAGGCATTTTAAACGCACATTAGGAAGTAAATGCGTCAAAATTGAAAAAAATTCAACTTTTCACAGATAAACATTGTTTGTTATTGCGAGTTAAGAGGTGTTGAAAATCAATAGTTTTAGACATTTTAAACGCCCACTGGGAAGTAAATGCGTCAAAATCGAAAAATTTTCGACTTTTCACAGATAAACATTGTTTGTTATTGCGAGTTAAGAGGTGTTGAAAATCAATAGTTTTAGACATTTTAAACGCACATTAGGAAGTTAATGCGTCAAAATCGAAAAAAATTAAACTTTTCACAGATAAACATTGTTTGTTATTGCGAATTAAGAGGTATTGAAAATCAATAGTTTTAGACATTTTAAACGCACACTGGGAAGTAAATGCGTCAAAATCGAAATTTTTTCAACTTTTCACAGATAAACATTGTTTGTTATTGCGAGTTACAAGGTATTGAAAATCAATAGTTTTAGACATTTTAAACGCCTATTGGGAAGTAAATGCATCGAAATCGAAATTTTTTCAAATTTTCGCAGATAGGGTAAGGTGGGGCAAATCTGACCGTTGGGTAAACCCGACCCCCCTCTGTTACCGAAAATCAGAAGCACTACGCGAACTAATATCAATGTTGTCGTGTAGAGCATCGAAAATAATCATAATGGTGGTATGAAAGCATTTTATTAGTCTACATTGAGATGCTCATACGACAAGAAGTGTGTTTTTACAATTTTTGATTTGACTTTTGTGCATCATTGACTACAGGACATTTCTGATTGTTAAAGTGATTGCATAATAAATATAAGTGGATTCAAATTATTTTATTTAAGTCCTACAAAGTGCATAGATGAATTTAGTTCATCCCTTTTCATATATTTTTTAATTGCATCGTAATGAAAAATGACGCGGTGGGGTAAATCCGACCTCTAAATATTGGGATAAATCCGACCGCTTTTTTGCTAAGAAATTTTTTATTTATCAAATTGAAATATATTTTTATTGTTATTATTTATTATTTTTATGCAAAATGGTTCATAATTACAAACGAAAGACACAAAAAAGTGATGATTATAGTATTCGTCAAGCAATTGCTCCGATGCAAATGGAAATATCATTACGTGCTACTGCTCGTGATTTTAGCATTCCAAGATTGATATTGAACTCCATTTTCTTCATGTTACAATTCAATAACCATAACCATTCAACCATAAAATTTGAGTAATATCTGCACTAAATCAACCAAAAACATAAGGGGTCGGGTTTACCCCACCATTTTTGAAAACAGCAAAAATGAACATTTTTGTAAAACGCTTGTATCTTAAGATATTCCGAAGATCCAAATAAAATGCTATATACAGAACGTTGCCCAGGAGTCTAACTTTTAATTTGGTATATAAAACGACTTGATCCGATGTAAAATGAGAATTTTACAGCCAAAACCATTTACTAGGCCGGATTTGCCCCACCTTACCCTAAACATTGTTTGTTATTACGAGTTGTTTACTATTTTTACCTGCAACCGTCGGCGCGGCGGCGCTGGGCACACCTCTAATTTTAAACGCATTTTTAAATTTCCATTTTGTCGAAATTACTTCCCGTTGTGCATTTCAAATGTTCAAAACTTTTGATTTTCAAGTCCTAATAACTCGGAAAAACAAGCAACATTCATCTGTAAAAAGTGAATTTTGCGATTTTGACGCATTTACTTCCCCATGTGCGTTTAAAATGTTCAAAACTAGTGATTTTCATATCCTAGTACAGTAGGATTCCGTTTTTGGCAACAATTTTATTTTTTGCTGTTGCCAAAATCGGATCCGTGCCAAAAATTGGACCTTATTTTTAAAGTTTGGATTTTCAATTTACGACTTCAAAAATGTTTCAAGGATTTTTAACCATGTGTGAAATGGAATTAGATGAAAGGAAAAAATAAGAAAATTCAATTTTATTCATATGTTTATCAAATTCAGTCTTCGCACAGTGATCACCTTCCATAAAAAAGTCGGTCAAAACCTCAAAAGGGATCCGAATTTGATAAAAACTTCACATTGGGGTAATTTTACGTCGCTGAATTCATGTTTGGTGTTAATTTATTATTTCTTTTTACCAGAAAATTTCGGCACCTGGGGAGGTTTGCAAATTCAACATTTACGAATATAAAGTGCACTATATCTGAAAATGCATTTTCAAAAAGACATCGTAAACTATTTGGGAGCTATCAGTTTTGTATTCCTAAATACGGGCTTTCGTTATGTATTGCAAATTTAGTGCCAAGTTTTGTAGTGACGTTGTATTATGCGGTGTAGCGCATTCATCTGCATTCGACTATAAAAATTGATTCCGTCTAACACTAGTTACACTGCTACCACTTGTATTATACATAAACAATACATTTCTATACTTATTGTTATCATTAAATACGACACATATAGTGTGAAACATACTTACGGACATTATACATGCGAGCCACAACATAGCTCCTGCGCCACACACACCCCTCTCCCCTGCCTAACCATGTATCTGACATGAGCAAATATAAAAATACCTTTTTCAACACACTAACCTTGCTGGTGTGCCACGAAACTGCTACTTAAGGAAGCTAGAATATTTTCCTATACAATCAATCCGAGTTTTTGACGGAATGCCATCTGTAGCTCCTATTTTGTGCGAAAATATCGCCTCTCTTCACTTGGGGTTTCTTTTCGAAACATTTCTTCTCGTTTTCATTGCACTTTTTCAAATGCACTTTTTTCACACACCACTGCAAAAACACTCGCGAAACTTTAATCGTTTACTAACAAAACTTCAAATTTTCTGCCAATGCGCAGATGACCAAAGGAAAATGTTCGGAAACTCTCATTTGTGCGTTTGAATTTTCACTTCAGATTTCAGTTTTTCCTAATGTAAACAAGCGAGTCGGTGCCTAGCAACGTGGCTTCCGCATATCTTCACCTTAACCTTTAAATGCATAACGCTTTTTTAAAACAACATTGCGAAAAACATCACAAAATTATCACAGTAAAGTATTGAAACTGTAAAACAATTTTAATAAAATTAAAAAAAAAATGATTTGGGCTTTTGAGGATTAATATATGGGAGTTTGGAAATAAAGTCAAATACAATGTCAATTGATACAAAAAATATCTATTGCACATTTTTAAAAGATTTATTATGTACAACAAGAATGTTGACAAAAACGGAACCCATTTGTTGCCAAAATCGGAGTGTGCCAAAATGGGAGTATGCCAAAAACGGAACGTGACAAAACGGAATCTTACTGTAACTCGAAAAACAAAAAAAAAAAAGATAGCGAGAAGTTGAAAAATTTTCCATTTTGACGGAATTACTTACTAATGTGTGTCTAAAAAGTCCAAAACTATCGTTTTTCAACTTCACGTAACTAGCAATAACAAACAATATTTATCTGTGAAAAGTTGAAAAATTTTCGATTTTGACGCATTTACTTTCAAGTGTACGTTTAAAATGTCTAAAACTATTGATTTTCTACTCCTCGTAACTCGCAATAACAAGCAATATTTATCTGTGGAAAGTTGAAAAATTTTCGATTTTGACGCATTTATTTCCCAGTGTGCGTTTAAAATGTCTAAAACTATTGATTTTCAAATCCTCGTAACGCGCAGTAATGTGAAAAGTTGAAATGTCAAAAGCTATTGATTTTCAAATCCTCGTAACTCGCAATAACAAACAATATTTATCTGTGAAAAGATGAAAAATTTTCGATTTTGACGCATTTACTTCCCAATGTGCGTTTAAAATGTCTAAAACTATTGATTTTCAACACCTCTTAACTCGCAATAACAAACCATATTTATCTGTGAAGAGATGAAAAATTTTCAATTTTTGGCGCATTTACTTCCCAGTGTGCGTTTAAAATGTCTAAAACGATTGATTTTCAACACCTCTTAACTCGCAATAACAAAAAATATTTATCTGTGAAGAGATGAAAATTTTCAAATTTTGACGCATTTACTTCCCAGTGTGCGTTTAAAATGTCTAAAACTATTGATTTTCAACTCCTAGTAACCCGCAATAACAAAAAATATTTGTCTGTGAAAACTTGAAAATTTTTCGATTTTGACGCATTTACTTCCCAGTGTGCGTTTAAAATGTCTAAAATTATTGATTTTCAACACCTCTTAACTCGCAATAACAATGTTTATCTTTGAGAGTTGAAAATTTTTCGATTTTGACGCATTTACTTCCCAGTGTGCGTTTAAAATGTCTAAAACTATTGATTTTCAAAACCTCGTAATTCGCAATAACAAAAAATATTTACCTGTGAAAAGTTGAAAAATTTTCGATTTTGACGCATTTACTTCCCAGTGTGCGTTTAAAATGTCTAAAACAATTGATTTTCAACTCCTCGTAGCTTGCAATAACGAACAATATTTATCTGTGAAAAGATGAAAATTTTTCAATTTTGACGCATTTACTTCCCCTTGTGCGTTTAAAATGTCTGAAACGATTGATTTTCAACACCTCTTAACTCGCAATAACAAACAATATTTATCTGTGAAGAGATGAAAATTTTCAAATTTTGACGCATTTACTTCCCAGTGGGCGTTTAAAATGTCTAAAACTATTGATTTTCAACACCTCGTAACTCGCAATAACAAACAATGTTTATCTGTGAAAAGTTGATTTTTTTTCGATTTTGGCGCATTTACTTCCCAGTGTGCGTTTAAAATGTCTAAAACTATTGATTTTGAACTACTCGTAGCTTGCAATAACTAACAATGTTTATCTGTGAAAAGATGAAAAATTTTCAATTTTGACGCATTTACTTCCCAGTGTGCGTTTAAAATGTCTAAAACTATTGATTTTCAATACCTCTTAACTCGCAATAACAAACAATATTTATCTGTGAAGAGATGAAAATTTTTCAATTTTGACGCATTTACTTCCCAGTGTGCGTTTAAAATGTCTAAAACTATTGATTTTCAACACCTCTTAACTCGCAATAACAAACAATGTTTATCTGTGAAGAGATGAAAATTTTCAAATTTTGACGCATTTACTTCCCAGTGGGCGTTTAAAATGTCTAAAACTATTGATTTTCAACACCTCGTAACTCGCAATAACAAACAATGTTTATCTGTGAAAAGTTGATTTTTTTTCGATTTTGGCGCATTTACTTCCCAGTGTGCGTTTAAAATGTCTAAAACTATTGATTTTGAACTACTCGTAGCTTGCAATAACGAACAATGTTTATCTGTGAAAAGATGAAAAATTTTCAATTTTGACGCATTTACTTCCCAGTGTGCGTTTAAAATGTCTAAAACTATTGATTTTCAATACCTCTTAACTCGCAATAACAAACAATATTTATCTGTGAAGAGATGAAATTTTTTCAATTTTGACGCATTTACTTCCCAGTGTGCGTTTAAAATGTCTAAAACTATTGATTTTCAACACCTCTTAACTCGCAATAACAAACAATGTTTATCTGTGAAAAGTTGAAAATTTTTCGATTTTGACGCATTTACTTCCCAGTGTGCGTTTAAAATGTCTAAAACTATTGATTTTCAAAACCTCGTAACTCGCAATAACAAAAAATATTGATCTGTGAAAAGTTGAAACATTTTCGATTTTGATGCATTTACTTCCTAATGTGCGTTTAAAATGTCTAAAACTATTGATTTTCAACTCCTCGTAGCTTGCAATAACAAACAATATTTATCTGTGAGAAGATGAAAATTTTTCAATTTTGACGCATTTACTTCCCCTTGTGCGTTTAAAATAAATGTCTAAAACGATTGATTTTCAACACCTCTTAACTCGCAATAACAAACAATATTTATCTGTGAAGAGATGAAAATTTTCAAATTTTGGCGCATTTACTTCCCAGTGTGCGTTTAAAATGTCTAAAATTATTGATTTTCAACACCTCTTAACTCGCAATAACAATGTTTATCTTTGAAAAGTTGAAAAATTTTCGATTTTGACGCATTTACTTCCCAGTGTGCGTTTAAAATGTCTAAAACTATTGATTTTCAAAACCTCGTAATTCGCAATAACAAAAAATATTTATCTGTGAAGAGATGAAAATTTTTCTATTTTGACGCATTTACCTCCCAGTGTGCGTTTAAAATGTCTAAAAGTATTGATTTTCAACACCTCTTAACTCGCAATAACAATGTTTATCTTTGAAAAGTTGAAAATTTTTCGATTTTGACGCATTTACTTCCCAGTGTGAGTTTAAAAAGTCTTAAACTATTGATTTTCGAAACCTCGTAACTCGCAATAACAAAAAATATTGATCTGTGAAAAGTTGAAACATTTTCGATTTTGATGCATTTACTTCCTAATGTGCGTTTAAAATGTCTAAAACAATTGATTTTCAACTCCTCGTAGCTTGCAATAACGAACAATATTTATCTGTGAAAAGATGAAAAATTTTCAATTTTGACGCATTTACCTCCCCTTGTGCGTTTAAAATGTCTAAAACTATTGATTTTCAACTCCTCGTAGCTTGCAATAACGAATAATATTTATCTATGAAAAGATGAAAAATTTTCAATTTTGGCGCATTTACTTCCCAGTGTGCGTTTAAAATGTCTAAAACTATTGATTTTTAACTCCTCGTAACTCGCTACATTTATTATCAAAAAGTTGAAAAAGTTCAAAATAATTGAGTTTATATAGCGTCTACCATTCCGTTTATCTGCCACTGCACGGTACTTAAACGATCAAGAATAAGATACAGGTCAAACAAGCAAGCCATAACAAAATGTTCATCTTTGTACAGGTTCCTAAACTTTGTGACTGGTATCGCCTTACGCGCGACAGGTAAATTATCCTCATGACCAGTCTCAAGACCGATGACACATTTAAATTCCATGACATGTCACGAGACCAACCATCGAGGCTTGGAAGGTAACCTGTTTGAGACATAAGACATTTTCAGCAGAGCGTGAATGTACGGGTGGCTTGACATGTCGCGAAAAATGTACACAGGTTCCAACTATGGTTGAGGAACGTCAAATGTGGGAAGCATGGTTGCTACGTATACTGTAGTAAACAATTACAGTTAAGTTTTTGTACGATGAAGCGTTCATTTTTGACAGTTTTTTTTGTTATTTTATGGCAACAATGACTTCAGTTGTTCTGTGTGAATTTGGTTATTTTCAGTGGTGTGTATGAAACAATGCAAAAGGGGATCAAATCTCCACGAATTTGAAGGGATCAAGTGAACCCATAGCATTTATTTCAGCAAACTTTAGTACCAATATAGTTGAACAAAAAAATCAGCTCAATAATAACGTATTCATATAATTGACATTCTCGTGTAATTCTGTATGCAAAAGTATAGTATGTATTGGGTGACTTTATCAATTGTATAAAAGTTTGAAAATTTAGAAAATAAATCTTCTTCAGTTCTTCTGAGATTTTTTTTTAAATCTGTAAAAAACCGGTAACACATGTCCAATTTATTTTTTTTTGCGTTAAAGAAATTTATGTTTAGATAAAACTACGCAACTTTCTAGTATATTCGATTAATGTATTCTGATCCGCCTTTGAGTTACAATTATGGGATCAAGTCTCCCCGGGGATCAAGTGTCCTCAGTCTCCCCTACCGATGTTCTATCATTGTTCTATGGATTCTGAGCATGAGCATGATGACCGTACAATTCGTAGTTGCTGCTCCGTGATTGATCAGAGCAAGCGAAACAGGACAAATAATCAACGAATGGGACTTGGGAGTAGCTATCCATCCTCAATGTGTACGTTTCGAGAGTTCTATACTTTGAAATGCCAATAACGGCAGCCGGCCATGCCTTTATAGTCATCGGGGAAGGGAAGGAATGTTAGTGTAACAAACTTTGTTATGAAGACTGTGTATATCTCTGCATCTCCACGTTTGCCACGGGAAGGAGTTTTTGTTAATAGGATGGGGTAGAGAAATACACAAATCTGGATTCACCTTGGTGAGTGATAATCTCAGTATTAGTTTATTGAATTAATTTTGAAATGATCGGTTTGTAAAAAAGCAACTTCAGCTCCGGACAGCCGACAGTCGGAAATGTTGCATATGTTTAATTAAATCAAACGGTAGGTGAACGATT
This sequence comes from Topomyia yanbarensis, assembly GCF_030247195.1. Taxonomy (NCBI): domain Eukaryota; kingdom Metazoa; phylum Arthropoda; class Insecta; order Diptera; family Culicidae; genus Topomyia; species Topomyia yanbarensis. The sequence goes on from NC_080671.1 coordinate 283,768,936, forward strand.
TTATTATTACTTGCTTCATTACAGCGAAACACGGAATTCCAAAAACAATATAATATAATGAAACGCGATTACTTTTAGTGTCTCGATACATTTGTTTATATATATATATATATATATATATATATATATATATATATATATATATATATATATATATATATATATATATATATATATATATATATATATATATATATATATATATATATATATATATATATATATATATATATATATATATATATATATATATATATATATATATATATATATATATATATATATATATATATATATATATATATATATATATATATATATATATATATATATATATATATATATATATATATATATATATATATATATATATATGTGTATATGTAATTGAAGGTTTTGTAATAGACGCTTTATTTATCGTGTATAAATTTCGGCATTATTGAAGTACAATACTTTCCCGTTTCAAAATATCGGCTGTGGCAATCACGTCAGATTTTGAAGGTTAATAACTTCCACCATACTTAATAGAATGATTTGAGGTTTAAAGCAATTTTATCGAAAAAATGTTCCGCAATGTAGTGTTAAATTAATACCGAAAATACTGTTTATTTAAAAATCTTTCAAAAACTTCCGAAAATGGTGAAAATTTTCAGCTCATCTCGGCCAGAGCCGTCAATATGGTGCACCAATAGAACACTTAAATAATGAAAAGTTTTAAATATAGGTCCGCTACAGATTTGTTTCTATCAATATTCGTATTTGATTGCTTGGCGCGGCTGTACAATAACGAGAAATATTTGTGAGCTGCACACGACTTGTGGATGAATCAGTTTGTGTCGATACGTGCTACTAGCAGAGGCCATCATTTTCATTTCTGATGGATGTAAGATAGCATACACACGAACAAACCGATTTCAAATCATCTGACTGAAGCTTGTTCCTGATTGGCTCCCGCTAGTTTCATGCACCGAGCCGCAAATCTGGATCAGAAAGAATTGTCATTTCAGTCCGTTTCAGCAAGTCCACTTGTCAGATGTCTGTATGTTACACCGGAGAGAAAGTAATTATTAGGATTCATCTCCGTGGATTAATTTGTGCAGCTCCGAATTAGAAAGCAGGAACAATTGAAACAAAAATCTCCCACCCGGAGAATATTTTCTTCGACAAACAAATTAGCCCTTATCAGCGCTATCATTCCACTCGAAAGAATTAAATTTAAAAATCTTTTCTTTCGCCAACTATTATTGTGACTACGACTAACGTTTCGAAATAGAAGCCCCATTTCAAAATTTCGGAAAAACCCGAGGGTCTCGTTTGAAAGTTTGTAACTTTCAACGTACTTAACCAAAATACACAATGTTTGAACCAATCAGTCAGGAATAATCAGGAATCTTCTATAAGATTTGTAAGTACAGGTCGGACTCGATTATCCGGGGATTCGATTATCCGTGATTCGATTATCCGGGGAAAATGATTCGATTATCCAGGTGTTTTGAAAAAAAAAATCAAATTTCAACTATAATGTCTTATTATAGTGCTAATTCGATCATTGCAGTCAATAGAACATTTTTTCGGGCAATTGGGGAGTCTAGGGTTAACCTCCTTTCAAATTTTAACCTACCTCAAAAATAGCTTATATATGGGTTATTCCGCGCAAAGTAACCTAAAAAACAAAACTTGGAACCGACCTTCATGTATTGGACCAGTTTTGAAGAAATTGTTCATTTCGAGCCAATATATAATAACCTAAATTGTTGTGTCGTTTAAACAGCCCTCAGTCCATGGGAACACTCTTAACCGTTAGGTGTCCGACGCGGTACCCGGTTACCTTTTTAGGTTTCACATAATGAAATTCCCATGTTTTATCCGTAGCTGGAAATCGACACTTTTTGACATCTAAGAACATAACTAAGTCAAGCTTTGGGTTAGTAATGTTTTTGATATATATATATATATATATAATATATATATATATATATATATATATATATATATATATATATATATATATATATATATATATATATATATATATATATATATATATATATATATATATATATATATATTGGAGAAGATCTTCTAAAGTGTCTTTGAGTTGTGCACAGAGGTTAAAAAGACTGATGGGAAAACTGAACAATTCTACCCACCATAACGGCATATTTGAAGCTTATTTAAAAAAATTAAAGGGTTGTGTACAGGACACGACCACGGTGACCTTAAAAATATAGCTTTTTTCAAGAGCGTGCAAATGAATTTTATCTATCACACATATCGACTCGCGTTCTTGCTCACTCGCCTGTTTTCATATGTTACAATTTGCTATATACCCTCCCCATTAAAATATAATTTATTGAAGGTCATTTAACGGTAATCTATTATTACAATTAATCAAGTATCTCACTATGTGATTGGCATTATTTGGCTGATCCATCTAGTCAAAATTGGCTGGTTTGTCCAGAAAATATATTCAAAAGAAACGTTCCATATTGAGAACTGTGATGAGGAAGCCCACGCCCGCCAACGGAAATATACAGATTCTCCATGAAATATGAAATTTCATTTTCCATTTAAATTTTCCATAATGTACTAATGAACTTGAGTAAACAATCTTAAGGTTAAGTATTTCTTGATCGATTAGTGGTTGAACAAATTAAATTATTTGATAAATTACATTGTTATACAACGTTCGCACTACCAGTTAAAACGGGTTTTTTTGTTATATTGGTGACATTTTTCTTGTTGCTAATTATTATAACGTGTTATAACTCTGCAGTGTAAACATTGTATTATTAAACCAATTCTGCAGCGTTTTATGTTGTATAGGTTTTTATGTGGTAATAGGACTGACATAATTATATCTTCAGTACATCGGTTTGTTTCATAATTTAAAACA